>NC_061121.1:210352304-210394114 GCF_002878395.1 Capsicum annuum
AAGGATTATGACTTGACTATTCTCTACCATTAGGGAAAAGCTAATGTGGTTGTGGATACCTTGAGCAAGAAGTTGGCTTGCATGGGTAGCTTGGTGCATCTTTTGACTCAGGAGAGGTCGTTGGCCTTGGAGGTTCAGTCTTTAGCTAATCTGATGGTTAGACTAGATATTTCAACACCAGGGCATGTTTTGGCACTTGTGGATGCTAGACCTTCTTTGATGGAGCATATTCGAGCTCATTAGTTTGACGATGTTGGGTTGAGGTTGATTCAAGATAAGATATTGAGTGGAGAGTCTAAGGAAGCCTCACCTAATTCAGATGAAGTTTTGAGGATTGAGGGTTGAGTTTGTATGCCGAGAGTGGTGATCGAATTAGGTTGATCTTGGAGGAGGCCCATTGTTCCAGATATTCCATCCATCCAGGTGTGACTAAGATGTATCATGATTTGAGACACCACTACTGGTGGGGTGGTATGAGGCTAGATATAGTAGAATTTGTGTCCCGTTGCCTATGTTGTCAGCAGGTGAAGGCTGAGCATATGAGATTTAGTGGTTTACATCAGAGGTTACCGATTCCTGAGTGGAAATGGGAATGCATCACTATGGACTTTGTGACTAGTTTGCCGCGTACATCTCATGGTTTCGATAGCGTTTGGGTCATCGTGGATCGATCGACCAAGTCAGCTCATTTTATTCTAGTTCAAGTCTCATTTAGGGCTGAGAGGTTGGCCTGTATCTATATTCGTGAGATTGTACGTCTGCATGGTGTGTTGGTGTCCATTATTTCAGATCAAGGTCCTGTGTTCACATCTCACTTTTGGAAGACTTTTCAGGATGAGTGAGGTACTCGAGTGGATCTTAGTTTTGCGTTTCATCCCAGACTGATGGCCAGTCAGAATAGACTATCCAGGTTTTGGAGTATGCTCTGCACGTGCATGATGGATTTTGGTGGCCTGTGGGAGTAGCATTTGCCTTTAGCATAGTTTGCACATAGTAATAACTACCATTCCAGTATTGATATGGTTGTTTTTGAGGCGTTGTATGGTAGGCATTGCGGCTCTCCAGTAGGTTGATTCGATGTTTCAGAGGTGAGACCTTGAGGTACGAATTTGGTTCGTGAGTCTTTGGATAGGGTTCGGATCATTTAGGATAGACTTAGAGCGGTCCAAAGTAGGCAGAAGTGTTATACTGATCATCGACTTCATGTATTGAGTTTTAGAGTTAGTGATCGTGTTTTCCTTTGAGTTTCACCCATGAAGGGTGTGATGAGTTTTGGTAAGAGAGGCAAACTTAATACCAGGTATATTAATCCATTTGATATTCTTCGGACTGTTGGTGATGTGGCTTATGAGTTGGATTTGCCCCTTGATCTATCAGTTGTTCATCCAGTTTTCATGTTCTTATGCTTCATTGCTATATTCTTGATGAGTATCATGCCATTCGTTGGGAGTCAGTTTAGTTAGATGAGCAGTTGTCCTTTGTTAGGGAGCCAGTTTCCATTTTGGCTAGGGATGTTAGGCAGTTGCGCTCTAAAGTGATCCTTGTTGTTCAGGTCCAATGGCTACTTTGACCTGTAGATGTAACTACTTGGGAGATTGAGTCTGATATGCATAGTTCTTATCCCCAGCTTTTCATTGATTCAGGTATTTCCTTGCCTTAGTTCGAGGACAAACTAGATTTTTAGTTGGGATGATGTAACGACCTAAAAATTTGATGACATATGTGAAATTTGTGATTTTTTGTGATTTGACAGTTTTACCCCTCCCCATAGTTGCATTATGGTATTTCTAGGGTGTAGGAGTGGTTGACATGATTTTTGATGCATTTTGGTATCATTTATGCAATATTGTGGTTTTTGATGGCTTCGAGAGCCTTATTTTGGACTTATATAGTTATATTTTGATTCGTGCGACAGATAACTGAACGGACTGCGCTAGATGCTCCGGAATATCGATTTTAGGCTAGGTAGACCTTTGGTTCGGGTCCTGGTTCACCCGAACTCATTTCGACCTATTGGTCGGAAGGTTCAAAAAAATTGAAAAGTTGGGTGTGGAACCCACTTTTGGTTGAAACGATCTCGTATGGAAAATCCGAATTCGCCAACAGATCCGGAATGTTGATTTTAGTGTGTTAGCATGTTTGGTATGATTTTACGAATTTTAAATCTCATTTCGATCCTCGGTTTAGAAAATTGTGATTTCGGATCTCGGAGGTCAATTTTGTGAAAACGAATTTTTCTGAAAAATCTGGTATCGCGTCCGGAATATCAAATTTAGTGTGGTTGCATAGTTCGTTTTCATAAATCAAACTCCAAATGAATCCCGGGCACCCCGTTGAAGTCCAGATTGAGTGAAAAAAAACAGCTTTTTGTTTTGACAGCAGTGCAGAAAAATCCGCACTAATAAATAACCTTTTTTGACCTATTTTGCTCATTTTTCATCTTGCCTCTTGGGTGTTAAACCCTAAATAGTTTGGGAGTTTAAAAGTGAAGTTTGTGAGGACTTGGAAAGGTAGATTAACATCTTTTTCTTGGCTTTATTATGGATTTTTAAAGTAAGAATTCACCATTTTCTTAAAAATTTCTTGATAAATTTTTCAAAACCCAAAAATCTTAGGGCATGATTTTAAACTCAAATTTTATCCCCTTTCACTTGAATAATATTTTTATCTTATAATTACTAGTTTTTCATCAATTTAACCTTCAAAACAACTCCAATTCTCGATTTTAACCCGGATTTCAAGGATTTTACGCGGTAATGCTTAAAAATGTTTTTTCTTCGATTTGAACTCCATTTCTCACTCGATTTAACTTGGGTTTTCATTTGTAGGTTCCTAAAAATATGGGGAACATATTTTTGAAGTAAAGTTCCAATTTTGCCCTTCTTTTTCGGAAACCTATTTTGGGGGTCCGTTTTGACCACGAACCAAAAGTAGTCAATATAGGTATCGTTGGTTTTGTTTTGACTCGTAGATTTTATATTTGATGTTTTTAGTAGAGTTCAAAATTATTCGTAAAAAGTAAGGTCGCGAGTTCAACTGTAGCGGACCGGTTTCGGCTTTCGAGGTAGGTTATGGCTTAACTCTTTATACTGGGCTAGGTAGTAAATGATGGTACAAAATGCATGTTAAGGGTGAAAACTAATCATGAAAATCGTCTATCTACGTGTTGTGTCCGTGTGGGGGCCTATATGTGATGTAATTGTCGAAATTGAAATATTATGTGATATGTTTGACCGTCTGGGGTCCTATGTGACATTGATAGACTTGAATACATGTGAGTAATTGTATTGTATTATTTAATGTGGTACCATGGGTGTATTGTGATTATATTCATACTTTACTGGTGTATGAGACATGTGGAAATTAATGGATTAAATGAAAATAACAAGTGAACATTGGCTCATGTGGTTGTGGAAATGTATCATTGTGGTTGGTTGTGGAAATACTTATTGTGATTGGTTGTGAGCATTACATCTTCATATCATACTCATTCATGAAACATTGATACCACCGTGGCAACATCTGAGAAACACTGGCAACATCTTTTTAAAAATATTAAAACACCTTATAAAACCCTTTCCGAGGGATGTGCTGGAAAGGGGTATGAGATATGTGGATTGTATATGGGTTGAAGAACCCCCATGGGTCCTACGTCGGGAAGCTTTGGCTCCGTAAGTGTATACGGGGATTGTGCGACGATCCCGGAGGTTGTGCGACAACCTCGTGCATCATCATCATCATCATTATCATATACATTGCACTTACTTTATTGTATTTATGTTGTGTTGTATTGCCTTATTGACTTGTCATCTATGTATTTGTCTTACCTTTCTTTACTTGTATTTGATGATCTTGTATCTACATGTTCTCTCTTGCTCTATTTTATATGTGACATAATCTATACTTGTGTTCTATATCTTGATGTGTTTTTGCAATATATGTGAGATATATTAGAAATGTTAGTGCAAGCGGTGTGGTCTATCGTTGTGGGACATTTTCTGATTGCAGGTGACGTGCCCTGAGTTATATTTTGTATGCCTTATTTACTACTTTGCTTTGTTGGCCTATGATACCTACTGAGTACAAATGGACCGTACTCATGCCTACTGCGCCCTTTCGGTGTAGGTCCTAGCTCGAGTGCGCCTCAACTTACTTGATTCGGGCGGTTGTTGGAGCTTCCAAGGTAGCGGTTGGACATTCTTGCGTCCGAAGTTCACCTCTATCTTTCTATACTAGTTATGTCTTTATTAGTGTTCGGAGACAGTTTTTATTCCTTTGTGGTTATTTTTCCAATGTATTTGACTCTTGGATTATATTAGTAGTTCTTACACTATTGACACCTGATTTTGGGCATGATTGGTATTTTAGATAAGTTCTTTTCGCATTGTTATGATTATTTATATGGTTCGGTTTCATTCTAGAAGCCTTACCTTGGATATTTCTGTCCTTTTCTCTATTCGTATCAGTTTGGGTGATAGACTTACTTGTCAAGGTACGCCGCGACAAGTGCCATCATAACCCTTGTTTTTGGGTCGTGACAAAAAGCTTATTCTTTAAAGGGCGTGTAAGAAAATAAATATGACAAGTAAATGAGTAATGTATTACTGTAATTCAATTAGTATTTAATGTCCTTATTCATCATTGTTAAGTTAATTTGTGCTAAGGCTCTAAATTAATATTCTAATTTTTTTAATATAAACTTGAAGTCATAGAAATATTTGTTGTATTAAATAATTCTATAAGAAGAAAAAAGATTTTTCATTAAAATAAATTTATTTTATCTATACTAACAAATTCATTAAAGTACCGTGTTTTTTTATTTATCATTTTTGTCGAATCATAATTATTTATATACTTATCTTTCAAAAATTATTTATCTTCAATAATTATTTATATAACTAATTCTCTGACAATATATTTATTTCTCAAAAACAATATTCTAATTTAAATTATCCAATTATATGATTATGAACTTTAATAATTATGAATACTTATCAAAAAAGGCATGTTTAATATTTCATTAAATAAGATTAATTATAATTAAAAATATGATATAAATTAATATTTTATTTTTTTTATTTTGAATTTGGGCCCGGGCTTAGCACAGACCTGGGTGGAACTAGTATAACTTAAGGGAGAATCACAAATTTTGGTAGTCCCCAAAGACTTTTTAGACATTTCACTTCTTTTGTGAAGTAAAGTTGCTGCACATGTCAAATTTATAGTGTATTGATGGTGTTCTTTTCTTGTATATTTTTATTTTTGCCCTCTCCTTTTTTTTTTTTGGTAAGACCATCTCCACTTGATCTTTTATAATTGGTTTCTTTTTGCTATTTATTGAATTGACTTTTAAGTACAACTTCTTTTATTTATTAAAAACAATCACTTCAACTTGAAAAATATTATGCCAAAATAACTTTTAATACAAAATTAAAGTTTGCAATAATTTTTGCTTGCACCATTGAAATTTTTTAAAAATATTATTTAATTTTTTTTTTTTAAAATATAAGTTCTGAATAGGAAAACTTAATAAATAATATCTTGTATTTTTTTAGTAGACATGAAAAAAGTAAATTAATAATTAAAATCGGCGAAAAGTTTATTCTTTAAGGGGCGTGTAAGAAAATAAATATATCAAGTAAATGAGTAATGTATTACTATAATTCAATTACTATTTAATATCCTTACTGATCATTTTAAAGTTAATTTGTGTTAAGGTTCTAAATTAATGTTATAATTATATTAAAATAAACTTGAAGTCATAGAAATATTTGTTCTATTAAATAATTCTATAAAAATAAATAAAAGTTTTTTTATCAAAATAAATTTCTTTTCTCTATTCTAACAAATTCATAAAAGTATCATACTTTTTTATTTGTTATTTTTGTCGAATCATAATTATTTATATACTTTTCTCCAAAAATTATTTATATACTTTAAATCGTATTAATTTTTAATATATCTAATTCTCTAACAATTCTTTATTTCTTAACAATAATATTCTAATTTAAATTATCCCATTATATGATTATAAACTTAAATAATTATGAATACATATCAAAAAGGCATGTTTAATATTTCATTAAATAATATTAATTACAAGATAAAAATATGATATAAATTAATATTTTATTTTTCCATCCTAAATTTGGGCCCGAGCTTAGCACGGGTCTGGGTGAAACTAGTTATTATTATTATTATTATTATTATTATTATTATTATATATATATATATATATATATATATATATATATATATATATATTAAGAGTGACTTCAACATGTGTGGTTGTTGTAACAAAAAATTGCTCTAAGGGTATTATTGTCAATTTAAACAAAATATTGTGTATTGTTGGATTGTGTTGTAGCTTAAAAAAATGAACATAAATGTCTAATGACAAAGCAATCACACAACTTTCTCTTAATACCAATTGTATCCCCATATGATGTAATCATTCCACATGGTGGATCCACTTTTATGGTAGTAGTGTGAATACCTTATGTTTTTCTTTTATGGAATAAAATAATAATTTTAATTTTTTTTCCAAATTTTTATGTATGTTTAAATAATTTTTATAATTTTAATATAATTAAGTAGTTTTAAGAAAATTATAATTTATATTAATTAATCAAATTAAATTTTAAAAGTAATAAATGTGATATATTTATTGTTAATTGTCTTCTATATTAAAAATAATTCTTTTTTTAATTTATTTTAGCAAATTAAGAAAAATTTATCATTTTCTTTTGACATTAATCTTGTGATTAAGTTAATATATCAAATACTAAATTTCAAATTTAGATTTTTAAAATATATTAATAAAATTAATTTAGTAAAATAAATTTATAATAAATATTTTTAAGATCCATGTCAAATCAACATGGACCAAGTAAAAATATACAAAAATATTTATTAAGTCGGCATAAATTCCTAATAAGATTTTACCCTTCGTAGGGGGCAAACTTAATTTACTATTATATCAGAAGAAAAATTATCAAGCATATACTAAAATAATTTATCAACACTAAAAAGGTACAGACTTATGACATGTTTAATTTTTTTTTTTTTACAAAAGAAAATAATTAAGATAATTTTATAAAATGAAACAGCAAGAGCACAAAACTACATGTTTTTTCATTTGAATTTATGTGGTGTACTTTGAATAAAAATAAATTTGTTCATTAATTTGGTTTAGTTTGGCTAAATGTTAACATACAATTTTTTTTAAATTTTTCATAGATATTCTAGGACATTTTATTTTTTTAAAAAAGTTATGCATTAACATATTTGAGCCCATAACGGCATTAGTGGTAAGAATTGGATGCACCTTGTCCTTTTCATACCCCACTTTGTGAAAATTCATGGGATATATTATTGTTATAGTCCATAACTATAGGTATTAATATAAAATATCTTAGTAAAATAAAAATTTTAAATACAAATAATAAATTTTAAAATATTTTAAAAAATAATTTTGACTAAAATTAGACAAATTTTTAAAAATAGTATCTACTAAAATTAGACCGTATATTTTAATATTAATATTTTTTATTTTTGTAAAAAAATAGATATAAAATGTTAAATTAACTATTGATGTTTTAAATTAACTTGACAACTTATATGAGATTCACTTAAAGTTTTTCCATAAGCATTTTTGCTATATCAATTCTAATTAGTTATTATAAGTCATTTAAGACATGTTTGTTTCGCTACTCAATAATGATTTTATAATATCACCCCTGATTCATTATTATGATTATTTAAGCACTAAAAAATTAATAATGTTTCATAAAAAAAGATAAAATAGACAAAATAGATATGTCAACATAAAAATTTAGTTGTCTGTCGAAATTATATTAGTGTACATATATTGGGATGAAACAAAGAAAGACGTAAATAACATATATTATTTGAAAATGAGATAAAAATTATTGTAAATCACAATAATTAAGAATTTAATATATATATATATACATATATATATATATAATTTAATTAAGTGTCGAGATTTTATCTGTGCCACATAAAATGGGACGGAGAGAGCATTCAAATTATTAAAAAAAATATGTAAAAAATATTATAAATCAAATAATTAACAACTTAAAATAATTTAAAATATAAAATATTGGCCGATTCTCTAAATTATAGCAATATCACTTAAATTAAATAGAAGAAAAAGTATTATAAATTACAATAATTAAAAATTTAAATTATTTTAATGATTGATTATTTAAGTTTTATTTGCATCACATAAATTAATATTAAAAATAACAAATATTGGGTTCTTGCTAGCACGGGTTATCAATATCTAGTTAATGGAAGAAGTGGTAAATTATTCTCATGCAATCATCATAACATGCTCTCCCATAATCTTTTATTCGTTCAAAACCAATGTTTGGAATATGACAACCCTTAATATAATAGCAAACATTATCCTTTTACTCTTTCCCGATCTTTCTTAAAAACGACACAGTTGAAAACCCCATTAAAGCGTGATAAGGATTTGATTAATTTTGTCTATTGTGACAATTCTCAAGGTGTCTTTTTTTTTTACTTTTTATGTGTTTTGACTGTTTTTTTCCTCTCCCATAGTTGTCTTATATGATTTACGAGTTGTGGAGATGGTTGGTACAGTCTCAAAGTGTCTAGAAATGTTTACGTGAGTTTGAGATTTTGAATAGTTTTTAAAGTAATATATTTGACATTGATCAATATTTTGTGATCAGAGTTTTTGGAGGGTGATTCTATTAGTTTCATTAGATCTGGAATGACGATTTTGGGTTAGTATCATGTTTGGCTTGGGTTTTGAGGCTATATTTTGAGTATTTAAGCATTTAGATGAGAAATTAGTTTATTTGGACTAAAGGGATTTTCGGAGTGTAACTTGTTGATAATGACCTCTTTTGGTAAATTTGATAGTTTCACTTAATCGAGAATATTGAAATTAGCCTAGTAGCATTATTAGTTTATTTCTATAGGATTCCGAACGAATTTTGATGGTCCATTCGAAAGAATTTTGGACATAAGAAAATTTGTTGGTGTAGCTCTTTGTTACGATTCAAAAAATCAAGGTCATGATGACACCTACCTCGATCCAGCTTTGGTAGGTAAATCGTAAACCAAAAAAAAGGGAAAGACAGAAATACAATTTAAACAGAGTAAAAACGAGACTTCTAAAATGAAATCAAGCCATAATATAAAACATAGCGAAAACCTAAACAAAATGCATAAGAACCCTGAAATCTGGTATCATAAGTATAAGAGCATCTAAAACATAATTAAATATTTAAATACATAATTTGTCTCTAAAAATATGTAAAGACAATATAAGGACAACAGGAAGTTCAAGATCAACTCTGAACTCTAGAGCATTTCAGTGCCTTGAATATCAACTTTGAATAGCACGAAATCAGTTGTCATATCTCGTACTAGAGCTAGGATCTACACTAAAAGGGCACATAGGGGTGAGTACAGTCTATTTATATTTAATAGGTATCATAGGCCGACTGAGCAAATTAGAAAATAAATATAAGTAAAAGATACTATGAGCACATCACCTGCAAACAAAAAAATTTTCAAATGGTAGCTCGCACCATCTCCATTAGCAGTTCTATAATATAAAATAAAAATGGACATCTACACACGAAATATATAAAGAAAATAAGTACCCATCAAGTGTAAGTAAAAGGAAACACAGAGAAATGCAAATACAATATGATACAATAATAGTGGGTCATTTGGATACACCTTCTAAGCCTCAATGCTTCAGGATAGAACCCATGGGGAATTTGCAACAAATATACTTATTATAATCTCAATATCATGTGTCAATCAACCTTATCGCTGCATCCTTCAGTAGAGGTATTTCATAAAATGTTTCATTTTCTTAAAAATTTGATATTTCTCATCCAACCTTATCAACACATCCCTTGGTATAAGTGGTTTATAAAATGTCTTATTTTCTGTCAAATAAATATTTCTCAGTGGTACCAATCTCATGAATATATATAAATGAAATAAGGATATAATGCTCACAATAAATAAATATGAAGATAATAATTAATGCAATACATGTATAAATGAGCTCAGAATCAACTCAATATGTCAATTATTCATGATATTAGCCCTATCGCAGCACCACTAGAAAGAATTGTCAAGTAAGATATCAATAGTTTTATTTTGAACCTTTCACTCAAGTATATATATAATGATAAAGACAATTAATGCTTAAACAAGACCTATAATGTCTATTTATGCTCTCTCACAGGCATCACAACACCAATAATGATATTTAATGTACAAATAGTGATGTCAAATAAAGCCTCCACACAGATAACACACAATATATGATATCTCTAGTCAACAAAACTTTTCATATAAACCCCTACATGGGCTCACGATAATAATAATAATAATAATAATAATAATCATAAATATGATTTTTCATGATTAATTCCTCAATCCACAACATACTTTACATATACATTAACTATCCAGTGCAGTCTGAAAAAAGTTAAGCAATAACCTACCTCAAAGTGCTAAAACCTGATCCTAGAACCTTTAACATCATCCTTTCCTTTTTGAATGATCTCAGAATGAGCTAAACTATCAAATATATACTCTATGCATTAATAGAAAGCTAATGATATTCATATCGATTAAATTTAAGACGGGTTCAGAACGAGTTCAAAAAATAAGTTAGAAAATAAATAGAATGAAATCAGAATTTTATTAAGAATTATATTCTCCACATCTATAGGTGTCTACAACTGAAAAACCATAAAACAAATGAGTTAAAATCAAGGCTCATGTAGATGAAATACCAATTTTAAAATTTACTGAAGAAATTCTCCAAATTTCAGTTTGAAATCATGATTTTGAAGGTGAGTTAGTAAGGACTTAAAAGGAAATTGTAAAATAAAAGTTTAGAAGTTACCTACATGAATAATTGATGAAAAACCACTTAAAATTACCTCATTTTGAGCTATCAAAATCCAAAAATAAAAGAAAATCGTGAAAAATAGACTACTTACACTGCAAAGTGAACAGTACCTTGAGAACACAGTCAACCCTTTGCATTAACGAGGGTCATAATTGACTTAGGAATTTAATTTCCCATCGTATTCGCAGCCAGACCTTTATGTTTGTAAAGGCTGATGGCTCGGGTACATCATGTTCACGAAGGTCTGGCTGTGTTCACATTGCAAGAAGAATCTGACCTAGTGTCGATTACTCTTTACAATCATGGATACTTTCTCTTGATTTGAATTAAGGAATTTATACTTCTCCATATCACATCCAGAGTCCCACGTTCGTGAAGAAGGATGCCTTTGGCACAAGATATTAAATGTTGAGTTTTCATGTTTTCAAATTCTCTAAAAGAACCCCTGAGATTCATTCGAGACCCCACAGAATTATGCCATATATTCTAATTGGCTATTATCGATGTTTTGGACTCAATGACATTATTAGATATTTGAAAAGGATCGTTTTCAACGATTTAACCCCTAGGACCCTATGAAGGCATTTTACTAGTTTTTGGAATGAGGGTCCAATTACAAAATAAAGGTTCCAAATCTGAACCAACCGCACCACTAAACCAAAATCTACATTCTAGATCTAATGAAACTGTCAAGATTGTCATTCCTCCAAACACAAAATGTTGACCAAAGTCGAACTTATGGATTTTAAGCCTCTAAGAGTCACAAACTCTTTCAAATCATTCATGAAAGCATAGTGGAAGATGCCAACCATCCCTACACCTAATAACCAGCATATCACAACTATAGAGAAGGAAAAAAATGATCAAAATACATAAAAAAAAATTCACATTCAATGTTGTTAAACACCTGATCCTCCACCATGATCGTGTGGTATGTCGTTGCGATAGTGATGTTTGACCAGGTTACTCATTGTGATCGCATGGTGTATGACCATGATCATAAGGAGTCAATTGGGTATGGGTCAGATCTTTGTAGCAATCACATTGATATCTCTTGCATCAACCAATCTCTTCGGCAATCAAACTTTGACCCTCATGATTGAATGGAGTGTGCTGCGATTGTGAGGTACTAAATACTCTATTTTTTGTGATTTTACTCTATTTTTACTATTTTGGAGCATGAGAAGATCGGTTTTGGATGATTTCAAGGGTGGGGGTCATCAAATTTAATTTGGGTAAGCTTCTAAACTAACTCTTAATCAGACATCGATTATCTTGCAAAAACATTTTCAAAACATGAATTTTTTACTTGGGAAATTGGATTTTCAAGGATTTAAAGGTTGATTTTAACGTATTTTTTAATGGGATTTTACATATAGAACTCTTACGGTATAGGTACTATGATTCTTTATTAAAATTATAGTTTTACCTCTTTTATTTTTGGAGTCAATTTTCGAAGTGAATTTTGAACCAAGAATCAAAGTATGTTTATATGGGTATCAATAGACTCCTAATGTAACGGGCCCAGATGTATCCCCTAGACGTCACATGGTACTTAAGACTACGAATAGTCCTAAGCTAACTCATGATATCTATTTAGCTTGAATCTCATATGAGAAGTGAACTAGCATATATAGAAACTTGAAGGTAAACGGTTCCATATCTTAACAAAAGTCTTTATTTGGAAATCTTTAAAAAAGTTCCATATCTTAACAAAAGTCTTTATTTGGAAATCTTTAAAAAACTCTTTGAACTTAAAATATAAACAGTTTGAAAAGCCTCTACTCATAACTAGAGGGCCATTGGGACAGACCCGAGCTGACCCGAATTCATAACTAGAAATCACATAACTAAAACACTTTTAAGAATGAACAGATATTTGAGAACTGGGTCCTCGGACTATGAGGACTCACCAAAATTCAGGATATAGGTGATGATGCTCGTAGTCAAACGTGCTGCTGGAAACGAGCACCAGAACCTACATTATAAGTCAATGTAGCACATAGACATATATGTCGGTCAGTACTTTTGAAATGCATTGAGTATGTGGGGGTGAATGCATAAATAAAATAATAATTGAATGTAAATATAAACTTTTGAATGATGCATGCTAAGTGTAAATTACTCCCCTAGAACTTGAATAAAACAAGGACTGCGAGATCAAAAACATGAATAATAAAGCATAAGAATAAACTTTGTGAGCCATAACACTTTGTTTCTAAAAGCTTTACTTTTATTATTTCTTATGGGAGATTCTTCTAACCAACATAAACCATGTGAACTATCATAGAGTCCAACGTCTTACCCACATTGGGAAGAGTTATTCTACCCTTGCTATCAAAATAGAACCTTAAATAAAGTGACCACTATAATTCATTCATATTGGGAAAAAGCTTAACCTACGTTGACTCATAGTTTCTAGGAATTTAGGATGCGCTCATCCGCATTCCTTTCTCGATGCTAAATACTACTCCCAGAATACTTATATGCTCATGCTTTAAGAAATCCACCTTAAAATATCATAAGGGTCTATAGAATGACAACCAATTATTTTTTTTCTTTACTTTAAGTCATAATCAAGATGAGTAGTTTGTGAATTTCATGTCTTATCTTTAGATCAAAAGATCAAGCTTTTCCTTAAATAGTGTTATAGAACATATCAATGGAGCTTAAGAGAATCAACTTTTTGTAAACTCAATACTTGTACTTAGCACATGCTTTAGTTCATAGACATTCATAATAAAACATCATGCTAAATAATCATCATGAAATCTTTCAACAATATCTTAGTCGAGATAATGAAGTTCAAATCATAATATGAATCTTATGAGTCAAAACATGGATATATGTAAACCTTGATGCACTTAAAGCTTTCAATCACATGGTAGTATTATACTTCAAGAATATGGTTATTTGGGTATAAACCCTAATTCAATCAAGTAGATTAAATCTTAAAAATCATGCTTTCTAGGCACAAGGATGAACGAATAACCTTATTCATAACCCCACATACCTAAAATTTCTCGACTTGTGAAGAGAGTTTTAAACCTTGGGACTTTAAGGATGGATTTATTTGAGATGAACCCTAATCCTGATGCTATTAAAGATGGGAGAAGGTAAGTACTGTTAATCAATTGGAAAGATGAGGAAAATAACACTTCTTTAAGGTTATAGGTCATGGGTGGAAGTTATAAGAGAGGAAAAAGACCAAAAATCCCTTAGCTGAATTTTACAGAAATTGATTGTCAGTCTTTACGAGTCTACCATATGACTCATACTGAAGGGTACAATTAGTATTCATGACTTGTAAGTTTGGAAACATCTAAGAGGGTACATACTGGTCAATGTACGAGTTCCACCCACGACTAGTATTATCTTCATACGACTCTTAGCCCCCCACTCGTATCTTGGATAGAATCTCAAGGAGCCTACACTGATGAACTTATGACTTACCTCCATACAGCTCGTACCTTACTTGAAAACCTCTAGGGTTCCAGTCGTACCTATAATAGAATGTCCACCATGCCACACTATCTTGGATACTATTTCAATATACCACTAGTATGTTGTTGGTACGACTTAAGAGAATGAGTCGTATGATGCACAAAGGCTTCCATACATGGGGTATTACAATATATCCCCCTTGGAAATATTTGTCCTCAAATGTGATTCATCTAGGATTAGGATTTGGACAAGAATCAACACCTCCACACTAGATTCACAACCAAGCTTATCACTATCACAAGGGTCCAGTTTACCGCAACATAAATACATATAGGAGAACCTAAACAGACTTACAGAGAAAGAATTTACTAGAAATAACACTTTACCTTAGGTAGGAACTTAATTAGAGGAAAAGAGATGAGGATACTTTGTCATCATGTCTGCTTCAGCTTCCCAAATGGCCCCTCCAAACAACTGGTTTCTCCAAAGGACTTTTAATGATGCTACTTCCTTATTCCTTAGCCTTCAGACCTATCTATAAAGTATCTCAATAGGAACCTTCTCATATGATAAGTTATCTTTGACCCCAATACTCTCTAGGGGAACTACTAAGGATAGATTTCCAATGCATTTCTTAAGCATCAAAATATGGAACACTTGGTGAGTTGCAACCAAATCGGAGACTTTATTTTTAAGCAACCATTCCTACACACTTTACTACCTCATAGGGACCAACCAATTGAGGACTCAACTTACCTTTCTTTCCAAATATCATTATTCCTTTCATAGGCGACACCTTTAAAAATACCCAATCGCCTATCTAAAACTTAAGATCTCTCCTTATTACATCATCATACAATTTATGAAGGTTATTATCAGTTTTCAAAATCTCACGAATCAATTGAACTTTTTCCATAGTGATGTTAGGTGTATTTATGCATTCTAACGCTACTATTCTAGTCTTTTAGCCTTGTTTTGAGGATGATTCGTATGCTTAATGTGTTGATAATGATATAAATATGCATATAAGTGTCCATTTATGTGTTTACAATGTTTAATGGTGTTTTAACACAAGTTTTTATTTAAATTGATCATTTAGAGTTCAATCGAGAAAACTAGTATGACTAGCTTGAGCTAGGTGTTTGTCTAGCCTATCGTGTTAGTTTTTAATGTGTTTAATAAGTTACTAAGGTTGTTATTGTATATTTATATATGAAAAAACTTGTCTATAATGTTAAAGGTTCAATTGGATCAATCCAACAGTCAAAACAAAGAGTTAGAGATCAAAGTGAATGAGGCCTATGCTTAGCTCGTATTCCCAGTTCACCGTTGAGGATGTTTTATTGTTTTGAGCACTAAATTGTTGTATTTAATGCGATAGTATTCTTTTCTAATGGAATATGGTGATATATAAATGATGTACACGCTTCAAATCAAGTGGAAACAACTCAAAAAGGCTTCGAATGGATCACGGAAGCACAATACACAACTTGAAGTAATTTTGGACAATTGAAATGTCTTGGGAAAGTGCAGGCGTGTGGAAATTATACTAGGCATGTGTGACACAGCATTGGATTCAAAAAGGGCCCAAAATGGTAACCCACCACGTTGCGGTGCTAATAGTGGTGAAGAATCCATCGCGATGCGGTGAAAAGTAAATCTGCAATTGATAAATTCCAAAATCTTAGTGCGATTACGCCGCTTCACTGTACTATGATGATTGGCATGTCACTGCGATGTGGTGACCATAAAAAATAAAAAAAAGTGAACATATGAAGGATAATATTGTGGAAAACCAATCCAATTCGGTTTATGACCTGTCTACACAACATAAAATACGTTAAATCATGTTTTAGACATCTTGGAACCCCTAGATCGATTGGAAAAACATTGGAGGCTATCACAACTTCTTTTTAGGTTTTTTATTTCTATAATTTATATTTATTTTATGGTTTTAATCATTCATACAATTAATAGGATGTTGATTATGGCTATGATTGGCTAAAAACTCTCTTTCCTGGGTTAAAGACAAGAACATGAGTATGATTATTTTGAATTAATTTCATTTGATTGGCTTATCATTATTAATTATTTATTTATTCTTAATTTAACTATTTGATGGATTGATCACCCAGAAATACACATATTGTTACCCTTGAGATCTCGGGAGAGGGAATAAAGAGATAGGACATGGAATAAACAAAGTATGATTTTTATTCTTTTATGAAATAAAGAATTTGAATTAGCACCTAGGACAGGGATGTACTTAGATGCCTTACTTGATTCAAACGTAGAATGATATCATTCAAACACTTAATTGGATTATTACATTCCCGCTCAATGATGTAGTTGTAATATCCATATTAGGTAAACGATTAGAGGTCAGGAGACCATGATCACACAAATAACCCTACGAATCAATAACCAAGATAAGCAAGTTAATGAATGAAGTTCAATGACATAGTATGATTGTTCGAAGTTACTCCATTGATTGTTTCAAGACTCTTATTTAAGCATTATTTACTTTAATTCCGAGTTATAATTTACAAACTCTCTTTTTGGTTACGCTTGCATCAATTAAATCTAAATTGTGCACTAGAATCAAATAGTTATGAGATTAACTCCTTTTGGGATCGATACTTGGATTCTTGAAGGCCACTTTATTACTTGGTATACCACGTACACTTACGTGTGCACTGTTATGTTTTTGGCTCCATTGCTAGGGACTTGTAATATGGAGACTTTTTTATTCTTAGTTTTACTTTTAGGTTTCATTGGAGTTTTTACGCTTGGACTTTGTTTGTGAATTTGCAGGAAATATGTACAGACTAGTGTCATACCCTATTTTTACCTGAGTTCAAAACGAGCATGACGTTATGGACTGGAAAAGAATTAAAGTTTGCACAGAGTCGCCACCTAATTTTTATGGAAAAATAGGAAACCTATTCATTTATTAACATGTATGATTTGTATTTTTTTAGTCTGCGAAAAATCAATTGAGATTCTAGGTAAGGGTTCCAATTATCTCAAAGGGAAGGAGTTAGGCATCCTTCAGGATCCACAAATGTGGTACCCGGCTAGACTTAATTCTTCAAAGAGGGAGGAGGTATAAAAAATAATGTAAAAGTGTATGTATTAAATATAAATAAATGTTTAAAACTATGTGAAGGTATATGTATATTAAATATATAACTAAAACACATTATTATGAAACACATGTAAAAGATATGTATATAAAATGTATAAATTACATGTGAAAAGAAAAGTATTTTGACGTGTGAAAGAAAGTATATCTTGATATGTTATGAAGAGAGAGAAAAATAATGTTCTTTGTTTGATTAAAGTTTATGAAAAAGTAAAAGGTTTACTTTAACAAAAAAGATCACAATGTTTATGATGTCAAAGTATGTAAACTAACTTGATTAATTTAATTTATTAGTTTAAACGTTAACGACCTAAGTTTGCATAAACGCGAGGTGAAGTTGTATAAAGAAAATTCCGCCCAACACCCAAAAAATAAAGTTTTCACTATAATAACATTTGTACAAATATAAAAATACAATATAAAATTAAAAGGGCCTCTTTGAATGCAACTCTCGATGAGTAATCCAAATAACCTGTATAAACACTTGTAAAAATGTTAGTAACGAATAAATAATAATCAAAATAAATTGAACAAGTATGTGTGTATATAAATATTTGAAAAGATATTTTTTTTGGTTAAAAAGTGGGCTCAAATAAAGTCAGGACTGCGAAATGGTTTCTCAATTAATTGGTCGTCCTAAATCGTTTTGCTACGAAGTGGTTGCTCAATTAATTGACCATCCTAAATTGTCTTGTCAAAATTTGAATTGCAAAATCTTGTATTGCTATAAAGTTTCATCATCGCCCATAAAATATTTTTTATTACGTATTTGTATACATAAAATTCGTCTTTTGTTTATGGAGGTCTCAAAATTAATAATACTTTTTCATTGGCCAAATGTGTAGTATCCATTCACCATCAGTGTAAATAAATGAGAAGGACAAAAATCGTCCAAAAATCACTCCAACAGCAGCAAACTCAAGGCAAACAAAAATGGTCAATAACAGTGATGATAAAATAGCAAAGCAAACAGAGACAAACACACTATCTAATTAATTCAAATATCTATCAAACGGCTTTGACCAGATCTGTGTAGTAAAAGAAAAATATTAGAGAAAAGGGGCAGCTCGTGGCTATTTCTCGGTGTTGGTAGCGGCTGTTGTAGTGGTTGATGGTGGAAGATCTGGTAAGCAATTTGATGCTCACCGGTCATCACCTCCGGCGAGCTTGTAGCGAGACGTAAACGGAAAGCTTGTAGCATGGGGGGTGGTATTGTTGGGCGGCTGTTTTGGGGAAGAAAATCGTGTGGAGGTGGCGCATGAGATCGGATGAACTGTTGGTATCTACGGAGAAGACGAATGCTTAAAAATGAAAACTGTGTAGTAGGCGTCTGTATATATATTTATATGTGTGTCATTATTGTTGATGGTAAAAAATAAAACAAAAATAGAGGTTGTTTTGTATGTATGCGTGTTTTCGTGTGTTTTTATATATATATTTTGTGTAAGTTTTGAAGAGAAAAATGGAATAAATAAAATATGCTTGTATATTTATGAATATGTGTGTGGGTTTGCAAAGGAAAAATGTTTATGAGTTATAAAAAATAAATAAATGTGTATTTTGAAAGAGAGGAAAGAGTGCACAAAAAATGTGTGTCCAAAATGTGTCCTCCCACCACCTATTTATACAAACAATTGAGCACCCCTTTTATCTAATGGATAAAGGGGTGTCCTCTCTTTTTTTATAATAGAACATCCTTAGGTCCTTAAGTTATTGGCCAAAGGATTTTCATCCTTTTGACCAACGGACAAAGTAATTATTCAAAGGGTAGTGTCATTGAGTGATCGTTGTCAGATGTGACAACACAACACTGAGTGGTCATTGTTGGATGTGACAAGACATTATTGTGTAGTCGTTGTCGGATGTGATAAGACATTAAATTATTATACTGTACAAAAATAATTGATCCGACTCAGCATTTGCAGACTGTAAAATATAGATGTTGAATGAAAAATGTAAAGAATATTAAAATTATTAAAATATAATTAATTTAATATATATATATATAACGTCATGTCGTGCACTTGTGCAGGTGATTGTAAAATGTTAAGAACGATAATGAATTGATAAAAATCCTAAAATTAGAAAAATTATTAATAAATTATAAAAAATAAAAATATGACAAAAAATTGATTAAAACCCTAAAGAAAGGATAATTATCAATAATTTATCAAATAATTGTAAAAAGATGTGAAAATTATGCTTCGTCCCCTTTAACGAACAAAAATCCTGAAGACGTTAATTTTACGCACGGACAGAAAAAAGTAGGTGTCAATAGTTGCCCCTTTTCATTTGAGGATGATGTAGAAGTCTTCAAATGAAAACTTTGACGTGTAGCCAATTTTGCTCGTCAAAAATGATTTGAAGAAAATTCGCTCGAACTCCAATTTAAAGTTACCTACATACCTCGAGTTGTATGAGGATCAGGTCAATGTAGTTCAAAAAATTTAAGCAAATCACCTTGTTGCTAAGGATGAGAGATCATGCGAAATGATTATTGGGAGAAGGACTAATTGGAAATAAAAGCGTTCAACTATTTTCGATGCCCCTTTCAAAATTACCCCTGTGAGATGCTGGAGATGCAAGATTGTGTACTTGCTGGGGAGAAAGAATGATTGCGGTTGTGACGATCGAACTCTACACAGAGCTTCCTAAATATCTCGAGTGTTACGAGAATCAGGTCACTGTAATTCGAATCATAGCAATATCAAAATTTGCCTTAATGTAGAGTTATGTTGACACTGGGTTCCTTCAAGGATGACAACAAAGATTTTAATACGAATGGAATGAATATGGGTGCTTGTTCTAAAATTGACTGTTTGGGTAACTGGAAATGAGTAGATGTCGAATAGCAATATTTGCTGGGGACTTTGAGCGAAAAAGAGATTGCGAATTTCAAAGATTGCCCCAGTATCGGATCAAGAGGACATTGAGTAATGATAATAAGGATTATAAAAATGAGAGTTTTGGGTCGAGTTGAGTTGAGTTTCTTTACCGAAATTCCTGACGTAACTAGGGATCCCTGACATTCCGCTGGCTTGCCCCAGTTTGCTGCTAAGAGGATAGTTCCACGTTGTACTGCATATTCTAGTATCGTCTCTATTTTTTTAGGCAATCCGCTTGGCAAGGTGATAACTAAAATGTAAATAGCCTCCGTCGGCTGAGTAGTTGTTTGAAAGTAAAATCCTCCGTCGGCTGAGCAGTTGATGAAATATAAATAGCCTCCGTTGGCTGAGCAATTGCTGAAATGTAAATAGCCTTCGTCGGCTGAAATATAAATAGCCTCTGCCGGCTGAAATGTAAATAACCTCCGCCGGCTGAAATGTAAATAGCCTCCGCCGACAGAAATGTAAATAGCCTCCATCGGCTAAAATGCTTGTTAAGAAAGTGAAAGTTGCATTATATGCCCTATTGTTGGGGGCGGGCGTGCCTTGTCCTATTGTTCGGGGCGGACTTGCCCTGTCCTATTGTTCGGGGCGGACTGCCCTGTCCTATTATTCGGGGCGGACTGCCCTGTGTTATGTTAGAATTTTGTTTACATCTGTTAGTACTTGATGACTGAGTCTTAATGGGGATATCCCTTTAATGCGACCTGCAAACAATCAAGATTTTTTTTTTAAAACTTAGAAAGTATTAGCAAATGAATTGATAAAACTTGGCTTCCTGGCTTGTGATAGAGATGTGATGTTGAGTTTCTAATGGAATGTTGTAAGATACTTGACACTTGACTCCTTGAGAATTATTATGACCTGCAAGATTCGAGAAGATTTTTTAGTGTCTTGGAATAATTATTGATAAATTGATGACACCTGGATTCTCAGCTTGTGATGGTGAGGCAACATTTAGGATTCCAAGATGTTTGAACCTTTGTTGTAGCGATGTTGTACCTGCGCTCAAAGAAAGTTTCTTAGTTTGGGAAAGGGGATGTTGATTTTATGTTGATCGAGAACTCGGCCTAGCAGCTATCTCATCCTTCAATCTTTTGACAATCGGTAATCTATTCGGGATTTGGAGTAGTGACACTTCCTAACTCCACATAATGTGCTTATACTAGTATGTCTTCTGGTGGAAACTTTCTCCATCTTGATATTCCCTTTCGGACTTCCATCAAAGTAACGTGGTTGTTGTGGCTTGAGATGATAAATGAAATTTGAAAAGACGTAAAAGATTATGTTATTGTTATGACCGAGCCTGACTTAAGCTGCCTACATATCCTAGTAGGAATCATGTCAAAACGTAGTTTCGTGTGAGGGGAATCAAGAAAAATTTGTCCACAAGAGTGGGTATGTGGAGAATGGTAAGGTTGATAATCATGAGCTTACTTTGGAAAGATACTTTAGCCATTTGCTGAACCGGTGCCTCTTATGTATGAGTCTTCAACATCTTCTGGCTTTATCTTGTGCTAAAGATTAACATCAAAGAATGTTTTAATTTGAGTGATGCTTTTGTAAGTTGTTGGAGTCGATTAAGCATTGAGATTTGCATCTCAATGTCGATTCCTTCATGTCATGGTTTTAAGAGGAAGAGTAGTGAACATGTTGTATAAGCTACCTTCATATGTAGTCTCGCTAACTTGCGTTTTGATGAAAGCAAGAGGCTTGGGTACATGTGCGAGTCTTCTCTGCATAAACTCTGAATATTTCTTGGGATCCTCATTGATAGTCTCTTTATCTTGTGGGCGTCTTTATATATGAACTCTTTTTGGGTCCACTACAGTCGTCCTTTCGTGTATCTGTTTGAAAAGAAATAACTTGCAACAACAGACACAACAATCTTTTTGGTTGTTGCATAATCATTTGCCAGTTGAAAATATCTTCAAAGTGGGGTGCCCCTTTTGGACACCGACAACACTTTATGCAGAAGGGCCCCTACGATCATGTAATCCTGTGTTGATGCGGTAACCCTTTTGAGTCACCTATAATTCTTGTGAAATGATAACCTCTCTGGTTATTGCCAATAAATCTTCGTATATAATCTCAGAAAAGTCTTGTGTATCTTTTGTATCAATACTACTTATAGATTCCTCTTGAATTGTCAATCTTTGGATTATCTTGTGCATTATTTGATGTTGGATATGAGGCGACTTATAGATATCCTTTGAATTGTTAGCCTTTAGGTAATCCTGCGCATTATCCAACTTTGGATAAGAGATGACTTATAGCTATCCCTTCAATCGCTAGCTTTTAGGTGTTCCTGCACATCTTCCAACCTTGGACATAATATGACTTATATATATATCTCAAATTTTTAGTCCTTGGGTAATCCTGCACATAATCAATCTTGGATATGACGCAGCTTATAGAGAACCCTTTGACATACCAATTTGATAATCTCGCATATTCTCCGATAAGAATTTAGTCGCAACTTATAGGTAACCTTTGGACTATCAATTTAGGTAACCTTGCATACTATCTGGTAAGGATGTTATTGCATCTTACGGATGACCTATGAGCTATCAACTCAGAGATAATCTTGCACACTATCTTATTTCAAATAATATGACTTATAGATGATCCTCAAATTATCATTTTCGAGGAAATCTCATATGACGTTCGCTTTCAGATAGCGACTTAAAGACGAATCATGTGCTTTTGTGAATTCAGATGTTGATTCATAGGATGATGATACATCCTCGACGCCAACATATGCTATCTCACGTGTTAATAGATATTAAATGTTGATATCCTCGATTGATGTATTAGTCATAATCCAAGCTTGAACGCTTTTGAGCATATTTTGGAAATCCTTCTTGGAATTATAGGTATAGATTATTTTTCCTCATCACGAGAATTTTCTTGTGGCTCTTTCATAAGCATATGCCACCTGAAGATTTGGTTGACCTCCTTATGACTAAAGTAACGAGTGTTTGATCCTGCGCTGATCATCGATGTGATTTTGGAGCATTTGTATTGATAGTATCTTGTAACAATATTTGTAGAGAAGATCTTTGGTTAAGTGGTGGAAGTGTCTTCTGTATTGACCCTTGGTGCCTTTTGCTCGATGTTTTAGTCAATTCATTCCTCGTTGATGTCTTGTAGCTCTAATGATGTCTTGTATTATCTGGTACAAATCAACCTTGATTGTAACATTTCCAAGTTGAACGTTCTTGCCTTCATTGATTTTTGAAACGTTCTTCAAAATTTTGCCCCAATCTTTTGGAGAGACTTTCTCAATGATTCTTTGCTGCGTATCATGGGATAGTCTTGATGAATCATGTCGGGTTTTCTGGATACCATCGCGTTCAAATTTCTCTCGTCGTTAGGAAAAAATAGAATTTTGTATTATAAAGGGACCGAGCCTTATATAGGCTGCCTACGTATCCCGCTGAGGGAAATCAGGTCACACGTAGCTCCAACTACAAAAGGGGAAATGATTCTACTTAAGTACGACCGAACCTGATGAGGGTTGCCTACATATCTCACCATGAGAAATCAGCTCAGAACGTAGTTCTAATACATGATAATTAGAGGAGATCCTATGCCTTCAAATATAGGACTTTATTTATTGTCTCTGATTCGATCAACTTGGATTTGTCTATATCATATTCCCGCTAAAGTTAGCGCTTCTCTGTAGAGTGGCTTATATGAAGGCCCCGCTGGCTCGACGTGGAGAATGGTGTCTCTCACGTCATATATACTCCTCTATTTTCATGATTGGGCACCAAATCATTATTTGCATTTGGTTGCTCTTCGACATATTGGATTGCCCCGACCTTGATCAAGCACTCAATTCTATGCCCTAACCTATTACTATCTCCAGTATCGTGCCCCAAAACTCCAGAGTGGAAAGCACATCGCTTTGTTTCATCAAACTAATTAGGTAATGGATCAGGAATCTTCGCCAACTCCGGTCGCAATAAATTTACAGCTCTCAGTCTCTCAAAAAGTGTCAATGGTTTAATAAATTGAGTGCAGCTTCGATTGCGCTTACCCTTCGAATTTTGTCTTAGCGCAAAAGGTGTTGGATTTTGATAAACTGACAATTGGATTGGTACGCATGGTTGTGGGAGTTTGTACTGATTGATAGCATTTAGGTATTGGAGTTTCTAGCGATTAAAAATTAGGAGGGTGCGGTAGAGTAGCCGTGGATGGATGTGTGGGATCCTTTCCTTGGTGTAGTTCTCCTCTTAACGTCTCGAGTTGTTGCTCCAAAAGAAGCATACATTCATTATCTCGTCTTTTAAAAATTCTTGATACTTTGCCAACGTTGGAACACTTTTGGTTGGGTCGATGGTATTGGTGTTCATTATATAGCTTAAGTCGGCTAGTTCTATCGATCAACACAATCAACCTCTATCGTGGAGTAATGCAAACACAAATGAAAGTTCAAGAGTTAGTTCATGTCGATGGACAAGCACATTCAGACAACATCGAGTAAGCGTATCCTATATTGTGGAGCCTTATTTCCATCGGTAGGCCTTCTTCCAAACAAACTGATATAGATAAATCTAGATTTTGACACATTTTGGATTCAGAACAATTTTAAGTTTTCTTGAAGAGGGAATGTATCCAACAAGCGCGGCTAAAAGAGGCCTATATAGTCGATAAAAATTGATAGAAAAAGGCTAAAATAATACCTTTAAAAGAGTGAGTATCTCAAGTCTCGTCATTGATGAATGAGGATCTTGTGGTAGAGATATCGAACGGAGGAGAAGTATCGACAATGCCTCACGCTCATTGGCTGGAAAGAGTTAGAAGTGGGTAAAGACGAATAATATTCCACATTCATTGTTTTGAATAAGGGTGTCAAATAATTGTAGAGTTTTGAATAATATTCTACGTCTGTTGACTAGAAAAAAGAATCAAACATTGGAAGAATGCTTGATGACATTCCACTCTAGTTTGGATCAAATAAGAAAAAGCTAGACGTAGGTGGAGTTTTTAGTGATATTCCTATCTGCGGACTTGAAGAGAAAGTCGAACGAAAGCAAAGCATTTTTAGAACACTCCTCTTTCATGGACTCTGAGAAAGATATTTGTTAAGCGGAGTTTTAACAACACTCTGTATTCGTGAAAATGGTGTCAAATATTGGCTAGTTTGGGTAAAACTTTATGTCTATTGCCGTGAAAATGATGTCGAATGAAGAAAGAGTAAAAGAAGGCCAATTTGATTGTTCTGAATCCATTAATGTTTGATTTTTGGATTATCTGAATTAGTTCTAACACAAAATATGTCATAAAGGTCTCATAACCTTCTGAGAAAAAGGTGGCTTCCTAGTTGCGAAGACGATAACTTGGACCGTCCCGCCTAAGGTATATGCAATATGACCTATTACTAGATTAGGATTTTTCCCTAAATGTTCAAGAGTGGGACTGAATATTTGCGAGAAGGTGCACTAACCTAACTGCACCAACTCTGAAACTAAGGAATCCAAAGAAGGTTCGGAGGAGTACAGTACACCCCTCGCGTGTACCACAATGTGTGAATTGTGTACGATCAAAAACTCTATAGAAAAATGAAAGTGATAGAACAGTAACAAGTAGTGTTATTCAAACAAATAAGGAACACAAGTTTGGATTTGGCTTGCGTCCTTTCACACATAGCATGATATAAAAATATATAAAACAAATAACATAATAAAGCATAAAAATCCTAAACTAAGCATGATAAAAAAATGTAAAGAATTTATAAGCAAATTCACATAATTTGCAGTGTAATAGGTAAAGAATTTAATCATATACAAAAAATATAAAAATACCTCCCTCGATTGAAAATCGATTCGATCATGGTTAGAACGTCTCCTCTTTCCTAGCAGAGTCTCCATTCTGTCATACCCTATATTTACTTGAGGTCAAAAAGAGCACGACGTTATGGACTCTAAATGAATTAAAGTTTGCACAGAGTCGCCACCTAATTTTTAAGGAAAAATAGGAAACCTATTCATTTATTAACATGTATGATTTGTATTTTTTTAGTGTGTGAAAAACCAATTGAGATTCTAGGTAAGGGTTCAAATTATCCCGAAGGGAAAGGGTTAGACATCCTTCAGGATCCACAAATGTGGTACCCGGCTAGACTTAATTTGTCAAAGAGGGAGGAGGTATAAAAAATAATGTAAAAGTGTATGTATTAAATATAAATAGATGTTTAAAACTATGTAAAGGTATATGTATAGTAAATATATAATTAAAACACATTATTATGAAACACAGGTAAAAGATATGTATATAAAATGTATAAATTACATGTGAAAAGAAAAGTATTTTGACGTGTGAAAGAAAGTATATCTTGATTTACCATGAAGATAAAGAGAAAAATAATGTTCTTTGTTTGATTAAAGTTTATGAAAAATTAAAAGGTTTACTTTAACAAAAAAGATCACAATGTTTAAGATGTCAAAGTATGTAAACTAACTTGATTAATTTAATTTATTAGTGTAAACGTTAACGACTTAAGTTTGCATAAACGTGAGGTGATGTTGTATAAAGAAAATTCCGTCCAACACCCCAAAAATAAAGTTTTCACTATAATAACATTTGTACAAATATAAAAATACAACATAAAATTAAAAGGGCCTCTTTGAATGCAACTCTCGATGAGTAATCCAAATAACCTGTATAAACACTTGTAAAAATGTTAGTAACGAATAAATAATAATCAAAATAAATTGAACAAGTATGTGTGTATATAAATATTTAAAAAGATATTTTTTTGTTAAAAAGTGGGCTCAGATAAAGTCATGACTGTGAAATGGTTGCTCAATTAATTGGCCATCCTAAATCGTTTTGCTACGAAGTGGTTGTTCAATTAATTGACCGTCCTAAATCGTCTTGTCAAAATCTGAATTGTAAAATCTTGTATTGTTATAAAGTTTCATCATCGCCCATAAAATATTTTTTATTACGTATTTGTATACGTAAAATTCGTCTTTTGTTTACGGAGGCCTCAAAATTAATAATACTTTTTCATTGGCCAAATGTGTAGTATCCATTCACCATCACTATAAATAAATGAGAAGGACCAAAATCGTCCAAAAATCACTCCAATAGCAGCAAACTCAAGGCAAACAAAAATGGTCAATAACAGTGATAATAAAATAGCAAAGCAAACAGAGACAAACACACTATCGAATTAATTCAAATATCTATCAAACGGCTTTGACCAGATCTGTGTAGTAAAAGAAAAATATTAGAGAAAAGGGGCGGCTCGTGGCTGTTTCTCGGTGTTGGTAGCGGCTGTTGTAGTGGTTGATAGCGGCAGATCTGGGAAGAAATTTGATGCTCACCGGTCATCACCTCCGGCGAGCTTGCGGTGAGACGTAAAGGGAAAGCTTATAGCGTGGGGGGTGGTATTGTTGGGCGGCTGTTTCGGGGAAGAAAACCATGTGTAGGTGGCGCGTGAGATCGGATGAACTGTTGGTATCTACGGAGAAGACGAAAGCTTAAAAATGGAAACTGTGTAGTAGGCGTCTGTATATATATTTATATGTGTGTCATTGCTGTTGATGGTAAAAAATGAAACAAAAATGGAGGTTGTTTTTGTATGTATGCGTGTGTTTGTGTGTTTTTATATATATTTTGTGTGTGTTTTGAAGAAAAAAATGGAATAAATAAAATATGCTTGTATATTTATGAATATGTGTGTGGGTTTGCAAAGGAAAAATGTTTATGAGTTGTAAAAAATAAATATATGTGTATTTTGAAAAAGAGGATAAAAGTGAACAAAAAATGTGTGTCCAAAATGTGTCCTCCCACCACCTATTTATAAAAAAAAATTGAGCACCCCTTTTATCTAATGGATAAAGGGGTGTCCTCTCTTTTTTTATAATAGAACACCCTTAGGTCCTTAAGTTATTGGTCAAAGGATTTTCATCTTTTTGACCAACGGACAAAGTAATTATTCAAAGGGTAGTGTCATTGAGTTGTCGTTGTCAAATGTGACAAGACAACACTGAGTGGTACCACATTTTCGGACGTGACAAAACATTATTGTGTAGTCGTTGTCGGATGTGATAAGACATCGAATTATTATACTACACAAAAATAATTGATCTGACTCAGCATTTGCGGACTGTAAAATATAGATGTTGAATGAAAAATGTAAAGAATATTAAAATTATTAAAATATAACTAATTTAAAATATATATATATATAACGTCATGTCGTGCACGTGTGCGGGTGATTGTAAAATGTTAAGAACGATAATGAATTGATAAAAATTCTAAAATTATTAATAAATTATAAAAAATAAAAATATGACAAAACATAGATCAAAATCCTATAGAAAGGATAATTATCAATAATTTTTCAAACAATTGCAAAAGATATAAAAATAATGCTTTGTGCCCTTTAACAAACAAAAAGCCCGAAGACGTTAATTTTAGACACGGAGAGAAAAAATTGGGTGTCAACAACTAGTAAACTGGCAACAGATCGAGAGTTAGTTGAATCAGACCCCAAACCTGAGCAAATTTTCCATTATAGAAGGAGAGAAGTAGTCTTCTCTCTCGTATTCCTCAAATCAAAGAAGGCCAAGAAAATCCAGCATTTATGAATGAAGAACGTGCAAGTGTTTTGTTTGGTAAAAGTATTTTGATTGAGTGAATTGCTACTTTTAAGACACCTAGGCTCATGGTTGTAACTTCTGTACTTGTTGGCTTAAAATTTGAATTCATTTAATTGTTTGGTTGAGAGTCTATGATGATCCTATGTGAGTTGAGTATGCACCATATGTGTGTGAGGATATTTGTATATTCCTTGTTACATGTGATGTCTAGAACTTGTCCGGTGTGTGTGCAAAGTGAAATAAAGAGAGTGAGTTTACGAGAGATGATATAGACATTTCTTTGATAGCCTTGTCTTTACCTTTTATTTGACCTACCCTTTGTTCATAATCATAGTGAGCCTCGTTGAGCCTTTAGCTTTTTCTTTCGAAGCCTCATATGTATTCTAATCCCTTCTTTGATTGACCTTAATTTGATCCAAAAGATCCTAGGAGCTTTAATAAAAAATTAAGTGAGTAATGAGTTTGAGAAATAAGAGGAAAAAGGTGAGTTTGATGCCCCAAGGTAATAGTTATTGGTGTTGATAATTGATGTGTGGTGGATGGGTCTGATAGACATTGTGTTAGAAATATTACCATGTTGTGAAAAAGATGAAGAATTTTTTTTTTGAATCATGTGGTAATAAATAATACTTCCACCATGTGTTTGTGAAAATGCTTAAAAGAGATGGGGCAAAACAAAAGATATGGGTGGATGGAAAAAATATAATTTGGTAGTTGAAGATTGGCTTTAAATTTATAATGCAGTGTTTTAAAGAGCTTAGAGAGGTTAGTCACTATTTTCAAATAGTTCCTACATGTCCCTTAGCCTACATTACAACTCAAAAAAGACCTAATTGATCCTAAATTTAACACTCTGATATTAGTGGAGTATGACACTAAGGGTAAGCCTATGGTTCATTATGTGTAACTTGTCAATTCTTTGTGAGAGTGAGAGTAAATTGATTCTTGTACCCATTGTGCTATAATTTGTATTTATATGAGTGATTATGGGTAACTCTCCTATTATGAGGGGAACATGTTTGATGAATGAGGGTGATTTTTATGATGTCTTATATTTAGCAACATGCATTAGTTTGCCATGTGTGAGTCAATTCTTGAGGCTAGGATGTTTTGAAGTAGGATTATTGAGCTTTGAATTATGTATAGCATGCTTAGAGTTGTAAACTTGCATTCCGTGTAGTCATTGTAGTACTAGATCAAGTGTCTTGCATTTATCAGAAGTGTGTAGTCTCTTCAACTCATGATTCTTATAATAAAGAGTTGTTCGAGGACGAACAATGCTTTAAGTGTGGGGTGGTGATTTTGGGTGTATTTATTCATTCTAGCGCTACTATTCTAGTCTTTTAAGCCTTGTTTTGAAGATGATTCTTATGATTAATGTGTTGATAATGATATAAATGTGCATCCAAGTGTCCATATATGTGTTTACAATGTTTATTGGTGTTTTCACACAAGTTTTGCTTCAAATTGATCATTTAGAGTTCAACCGAGAAAACTAGTGTAACTAGCTTGAGCTAAGTGTTTGTCTAGTCTATCGTGTTGGGTTCTAATGTATTTAATGAGTTAGTAAGGTTGTTATTGTGTATTTATATGTGAAACAAATTGTTTATAATGTTCAAGGGTCAATTGTATCAATCCAAGAGTCAAAACAATGAGTTAGAGATCAAAGTGAATGAAGCCTATGCTTAGCTCGTGTTTCTATTTCACCGTTTAGCATGTTGTGTTGTTTTGAGATCTAAATTGTTGTGTTTAATGTGATAGAATTCTTTGTAAATGTACTATTATTATATATGAATGATTTAAATGCTTTAAATCAAGTGGAAACAACTCAAAAAGGTTTGGAATGAATCACGCAAGCACAATACACAACTTGAAGTAATTTTGGACACCTGAAATGTATTGGGCTAGTGCAGGCGCGTGGAGAATTTAAGGGGTTCATATGACCAACCATTGGATTAATAAGGTGACCAAAATGGTTACCCACTACTTCTTGGTGGTAATATCAGTGAAGGATCGACCGCATCGCGGTGAAAAGAAAATCTGCAGTTGTCAATTTACAGAATCTTGGCGCGATGACGCCGCTTCACGGTCCTATAGAGATTGGCATGTCAATGAGATGTGATGACCATCAAAAATGCAAAAAGAGTTCCCAGATGAAGGATAATAATGTGTAAACCCAATCCAAGTCGGTTTATGCCTTGTATACTATAAATAAAACATGTTAAATTATGTTTTAGACATCTTGGAACCCCTAGGTCGTTTGGAACGACATTGGAGGCCACCACAACTTCTTTTTATGTTTTTATTTATTTTATTTGGCTTTCTTTTATTGTTTTAATCATTCATACAATTAATTGGATGTTGATTATGGCTATGAGTGACTAATAACTCCCTTTCTGGGGTTAAAGCCAAGAACATGAGTACGATTGTTTTGAATTAATTTCATTTGATTTGCTTATCATTATTGGTAGTTTTTTATTCTTGATTTAACTATTTGATGGATTGATCACCTGGAAAATATACATATTCTCACCCTTGTGATCTCGGGAGAGGGAATAGGGAGATAGAACATGGGAATAAACAAAGTATGATTTTTATTCTTTTATGAAATAAAGAATTTGAATTAGTATTTAGGACAGGAATGTACTTAGATACCTTGATTCAAATGTAGGATGATAGCTTTCAAACACTTAATTGGATTATTACATTCCCTCTCAATGATGTAGTTGTAATGTCTATATTAGGTAGACGATTAGAGGTCGGGAGACCATGATCACGCAATTAACCCTACAAATCAACAACCAAGATAAGCAAGTTAATGAATGAAGTTCAACAACATAGTATGATTGTTCGAAGTGCTTTAACCCTGGTCTTTACTTCATTGATTGTTTCAAGACTCTTATTTAAGAATTATTTAATTTAATTCCGAGTTACAATTTCCAAACTCTCTCTCTGGTTATGCTTGCATCAATTAAATCTAAATTGTGAAATAGAATCAAATAGTTGTGAGATCAAGTCCCTGTGGGATTGATACTTGGCTTCTTGAAGGCCACTTTACTACTTGGTAGACCACGTACACTTGCGTGTGCACTTGGGATTGTCACATAGCTTCAAGAGTAGAATTCAGCCCAATTAAGGCCACTTCATAAACCTCAAACCATCCTATAGGTGACCAACACCGACGCCCATACTATGCTTCAAACGGAGCCATTTAAATGCTAGCATGATAACTATTATTGTAAGCAAACTCAATCAAAGATAGGTGGTCATCCTAAATTTCTTTGAAGTCAAGGACGCATACCCTCAACATATCTTTCAACATGTGAATTGTACGTTCAGCCTAACCATCTGTCTGCGGATGAAAAACAATACTTAGCTTAACCTTTGTACCAAGGCCCTTTTGATAAGACTGCCAAAACTATAAAGTAAAATACATGCCTCTATCTGATATGATGGACAAGGGTATCTCATGAAGCCTCACTAACTCGCGAACATACATCTTTGCATAATCCTCCGCGATATCTGAAGTCTTACCTAGTAGGAAATATCCTGACTTCATCATTCGGTCTAGTATGACCCAAATTGAATCATAATTGACAAAAATACATACTGAAGGCTTTTATGGTCAGTGAAAACATCAACATGCACACAATAATGGTAGTGCCTCAAAATTTTTGAAGCAAAAACCAAAACAGCTAACTCCAAATCATGAGTTGGGTAATTTTTTTCATGATCCTTAAGTTGTCTAGAGGCATAAGCTATCACTTTCCCATTTTACATCAATACACAACCTAACCTAACTCTGGAAGCATCACAATACACTATGAATACATCTAACCCTTCCGATAAGGCTAACACTCGTGTCGACGTCAATCTATCCTTTTACTCTTAGAAACTCTCCTCACACTTATCCGACCATATGAACTTTACTTTATTTTGGGTCATCCTAGTCAGTGGTGCGGCTACAGAGGAGATCCTACAATAAATCTTCTATAATACCCAGCCAAACCCAAAAAGCTCCTGATATCGGATGGAGTGATGGGTCTGGGCCAGTGCTTTACTGCATTAGTCTTCTAAGGACTACATGAATACCATCCCCAGAAATGACACATCCTAAGAAGGTAATAGATTCCAACCAAAACACATATTTATGAAACGTTGCATAAAATTTATGGTCCTTGAGGGTCTGCAATACTATTCTTAAACAGTCTGCATGATCTTTCTCACTCCTAGAATACACCCATATGTCATCTATAAAAATAATGAAAAATATGTCCAAGTACAACTTAAAGACCCTATTCATCAAATACATAAAGGTTGTAGGAGCATTTTTTAGTCAAAACGACATAACCACAAACTCAAAATAGCCATACCTCGTTTGGAGTGCTTCCTTCAGAATGTCTTACTCCATAACTTTCAACTGATGGTATCCCGACCTAAGTTCAATCTTGGAGAACCACCTGGCACCCTGTAGTAGATCAAATGAATCACCAATTCTAGGAATGGGATACTTGTTCTTGATGGTAACCATGTTTAGATATTTATAATCTATACACATTCTGAGAGTGCCATTTTTATTCACACAAAAAGGATCAGAGCACCTCATAGAGAGACACTGGGTCTGATAAACCTTTATTTAAGAGGTCCTTAAGTTGTTCCTTTAACTCTTTATGTTCAGTCGGAGCCATACGATATCGAGGAATAGAGATGGGATGAGTATCAGGAAGAAGATCTATACCAAATTCTATTTTTCTGTCTGGAAGTACCCCTGATAGATCTTAAGGGAAGACATCAGGAAACTAGTTGACCACACAGACTAATTGAACATTTGGGTCTTCAGACATAGTATCTTTGACTAAAACTAAATGATAGATACACCCTTTTGGTATTATTTTTTTGGTCTTAAGATAAGAGATGAAACGACCTTTGCGATACATAGAACTACCCTCTCACTCAAAAACTGCCTCATCAGGAAACTAAAAATTCACCACACGGGTACGACAATCTATTGATTCATAGCATGAAGGTAGTCAATCCATGCCTAAAATAATATCAAAATCTACCATCTCTAACTCTATTAAGTCCGCTACTATGATCTTATGGAGAACGGTAATAGGACACTTCTTTTAGACTCGTCTTGCAACAATTGGCTCCCCTACTGAGGTGGAAACTTAAAAAGGATTAGAGAGATTTTCAAGGCATACCCCAAAATTTACAGCAACCAATGGAGTTACATAAGAAATATTTATTCTCGGGTCTAGCAACATATATATATATCAAGGTGAAAAGCATGAAGCATACTAGTGACAACATCTGGTGAACTATCCCACTCCTGACGGGATGGTAAGGCATAGAATCGATTCTGGCACTAAGAGCCACCGATACTGGATAATGCCCCCTGTGATGGAACTGGGCAACCTGGATGAGCTGGTGCATTAGTAACCTAAGTCTGAGGACGAACATCCCTACTTCCCTACTTAGTATACAGACACTCTTTGATTCTATGGCGCAACTTGCCACAACCATGGAAACCCTTTTTGACCATTAAACATTCACCAGGATGGGTCCTGCTACACTTCACACATGTAAGGTAACCAAGAGGGTTTATTTGTGCATTGAGGAAATGTGGAATGTTTTGTGGGTGTAAAAAGACCTAAATACCCTTAATATGGCTTTAAAATACTGCCCCATTGCTGAAAAGATAAGGGGTCATAGCATTGGGGCCATTACGACCCATCGCGTGACATCCCCTTCATGGCATGGGCCCAACTGCTCAGTCAAGGAAGTAGCCCCTCCCGAGGTCCCTCACAATATGGAGCCATCGTGTGAAGGTCCCCTCATGATGTCCTATCATTTTTAAAGTATAAAACTTCCCCTCATCGCATATGACCTATCCTAGTGTGTTTTATACTAAATCTAGTGGTAACATTGTTTCATTTTTGCTCTATTTAGGTGTCAAAACACTCGAGGTACTACATTACCCCCTTGGAATCATTTGTCCCCGAATGATAACTTAGGACATGTTAAACATGGTTTAAAGAATTACATTGAACTAAACAAGTAAGATTTGACTAATAACATCCATTATGTCATTCGTAGATTAGAATAATATAGGGCAACTAGCTTGCATATCACCTTCTGACTCCCAAGTAGCTTCTTCTACTTTCTAGTTCCTCCGTAATACCTTGACTAAAGCTATCTCTTTGCTTCTCAATTTTTAAAATTACCTATCCAAGATCTCTATAGGCACCTCATCCTATAATAGAGAATCTTCTATACCAATATCCTTAATTGGAACGACAAGAGAATAATCCCCAACATATCTTAAGCATAGACACATGTAAGACAGGATAGACCAAAGCTAAGTTTATGAGAAAATCCAACTTATACGTCAACTACAATCCTTCTCATAATCTAATAAGAACCCATGTAATGAGTACTAAGATTTTCTTTCTTCCCGAACCTCATAACTTCTTTCATAGGGGAGACTTTCAGAAATACCCAATCGTTAACTTCAAACTCTAACTCCATCTGCCTCATACTGACATAGGACTTTTGGCGATTTTGAATGATCTTAAGACTCTCTCTAATAACCTTCACTTTTTCCATCTCTTGATGTTCAAGATCAAGTCCAAATAATTGGGTTTGACCTACCTCATTCCAACCAATCAATGACCTGTACCTTCTATAATAAAGATCCTCAAAAGGAGCCATCTGGTTACTAGAATGATAACTATTGTTGTAGGCAAACTATATAAGTGACAGGTGATCTACCCAACTACCTTTAAAATCATGCAAGCCCATAGCATATCTTTTTTAGTTTGAATCGGACGCTCCACTTTCCCATCTATTTTAGGGTGGAAAATGGTGCTAAGATTCACATGGGTACCCAGAGCTTTTTGAAAAGATCACTAAAACTACAAAGAAAATTCCGTACCTCAATTGGATATAATGGACACCAGGGCTCTATGCAACCGAACTACCTCTTGAATATATAGTTTTGCATAATCCTCTCCTGAATAATTATTCCTCACAGGCAAAAAATGAGTGGACTTGGTCATTTTATCAATAATGACCTAAATGGAATCATAATGGTTTCTGGACCACGGAAGACCGATAACAAAATCCATGTTTATTTCCCACTTGCACATGGGTAAAGCTATAGCTTGAGAGGTACCACCTAATCTCAAGTGCTCAACTTTAAATTGCTGGCAATTTAAATAATTTGCAACATCTTTCTTCATGTTATTCCACCAATATGCCTCTTTTAGGTCGTCATACATTTAAGTAGAATCGAGATGAACAACAAACCTTGGGACATGGGCTTCTGTGAATATCCTCTCTACTAGACCATTAATATCTGGAACACAAAACCACCCTTGAAACCTCAATATACTCTCACTTATGATTTTAATAGCAAAAACCTTGTACTAGTTAACATCCTTCTTGATTTGTATCAATATAGGGTTTTTAATTTGCTTTTCCTTAACTTCAGCACACAAGGAGGACTTAGCGACCTTGTGAATAATCACTTCTCCATCTTTGGATTCTAAAAGTCAAACTCCTAAATTAGCAAGTTGATGAATGTCCTTAACCAGATTCTTCTTTTCCTTTTTAAAATGAGAAAGACTACCATGGGCAACCTACTAAAAACATCATCGACCACCTTAGCTTTACCTAGATGGTAGTGCATACTCATGACATAATCCCTTAATAGCTCAAGCTCTTTTTAAGATTCAGGTCTTTCTAAGTGAACACATACTACAAGCTCTTATGATCGATAAAAATATCAACATACACCTCATAAAGATAGTGATGCCAAATTTAAGTGCAAACACTACAACTGCCAACTCAAGATCGCGGGTGGGGTAGTTCATCTAATGAACTTTCAGTTTCCTGGATGCATAAGCTACCAGTTAACCATGTTGCATGTGTAACCAAGTCCTACTCAGGACATATCATAATACACAACAAACCCCTCAGTACTTTCTAAAAGTGTCAAAATAGGCACAATAGTCAACTTGTCTTTTAACCTCTCAAAACTACTTTCACAAGCCTCGGACTATAAGAACTTTACCTTCTTCTGAGTCAACTTGGTAAGTGGAGCATCTATAGATAAAAAAAACTCTCCAAAAATCTCCTATAGTATCCTACCAGACCTTAGAAGCTTCTGTTGTCAGTTGAAGTCATGGATTTAAGATATTTCTTCACTACTTCAATCTTCTGTGGATCAACCTTGATCCCCTCACTAGAAACAATATTCCCAGGAAAGTTATATGACTAAGCCAGAATTTACACTTAGAAATTTTTTTCATAGAACTCTTAGTCCTTGAGAGTTTGAAGTATGATCTGTAGGTGATTGGAATGATCCATCTCACTTTTAGAGTAAACTAGAATATCATCAATGAAAACTATGATGAATAAGTCTAAAAACTGTTGAATACCATACTCATAAGATCCATGAAAATGCCGGTGCATTAGTCAATTCAAAGGACATAACCAAAAATTCATAATGACCATAAAAGGTTTAAAATGCAGTTTTGGGAATGTCAGCTTCCCTAACTTTCAACTGATGATAACCCAAATGAAGGTCTATCTTAGAGAAACATTTAACATCCTGAAGTTAGTCAAAATTTTCATTAATTCTGGGGGAGAGGATACTTATTATTTATAATGACCTTATTCAAGTGACAGTAATCTATACACATATTAAGAAAACCATCTTTCTTATGTATGAAGAGTACGAAGCACCCTAGAAAGAGATACTAGGACGAATATTTCAGTTGATCTTTTAATTCTTTTAGCTCCACAAGATCCATTCTATATGGAATAGAAATAGGCTGAGAATCAGGCAATAGGTCAATTCCAAAGTCTATCTCCTATCTGGGGGAATCCCAGGAAAATCATCAGGAAAGACTTTGGGAAAGTTCATTAACTACTTGTACCGACTACAAAGATAAACTCTCGATTGTGTAATCTTTGATCCAAACTAGGGTGGTACAAATATCCCTTGGATATTAGATTACGACTCTAATATGAGATATGAACTTCCTCTTAGGTGCTAAAGAATTCCGCTCTCATTTTACTGATTCATTCAAAAAATGGAAAGTTACTTTTTTGGTTCTGGAATCGAAGGTAGCATAACAAGAGTTAAGCCAATCCAATCCCAAAATTATATTAGAGTCTACTATGTCAAACTATACTAGGTCTAAAACAGTATCTCCATAGATAATGGACACCATACAATTTCTATAAACTTTTCTAGCAATAATAGAATCACCAACAAAGGTAGAAACTAAGAAGGGCTCGAAAATATTTTTGGGATCAAAACCAAAACTCACTACCACATAAGGAGTTACATAAGATAGGGTAGATATGGGATCAAGGGATCAAGTAAAATATAAATATCATGGAAGAAAATTTATAACATAACCGTAAAGACATCTAGTGAGGCCTTTGAGTCTCGATGAGTATATAAAGCATACATGCGATTACGACCCTCGATTTTACTGTATGTAGCACCCTTAGCTGGAAGGGATGAAGAAGTAGCTTGGGCCTTATTGTACCCAAAAGTTCCCCTTATAGAGGGACAGTCTCTCTGAAAATAGCTAGGCTGGCCACAACCATAGCACACATAAGTTCCAAACTAGAATTTCCCTACGTGAAATTTCCCATAAGAGCTGTAATAAGGATATTGCTTAAACGGCTAAGCTACACTGCCCTGATATTGAGTACCTTGAGTCCTTGGCCTATTACTAGGCTGAAATTATCGATCTCCTAAAGGTTTAGGAGTAGGGACACTAGCTGATGGCTGGAAACTACCCCAAGATATCTTTTTGAACCATTTCTTGCCCCATTTGCTACCCTGTTGCTGACTGATATCCTGATCTATGAACCTAGCCCCTCTTTGTCTGACTTTCTTCTTCCACTTCCTATTTCTTTTTCTCCTTCTTCAATTGTTGCATATACACCACCAACCTAGATAGGTCTATGCCGATGTTCAATATCTCCCCTTAACATTCTAGTACTAAATCATTAGAAAGATTAGATTGGATTCCAACTCTATAGCATAACGAGATAACTGAGTGAACTTCAGAGCATACTCTTTAACATTTATTTTACCTTGTTTTAGATTTATGAACTCTTCATCCTTATCATTCCTCGACTACCGAGGAAATAAGTGGTCAAGAAAAGCATCAGAGAACTCTTCCCACACAGCAAGTTCAACATTTTCACTTCTAAACTCTTCCCACTCATCATACCACTGGTAAGACACCCCTTTCAACTTATAGGTTGCAAATTCCACCCCATCTATATGACTAGCATGCATAACTATGAATATTTTTTTTATCTCATCCACAAACTCTTGAGGATATTCCTCAACCACTACAATAAAATGCATCTATAGCTACGAAATCAAAACTGTGAATTTAGAAATCGTAGCTATTAACTAGTAATAGCTATAAATATTTGAATTTCATAGCTATTTACAAATTCTTAAAATTTTTCAGCCACAAAAATTAAATAAACAAAGCTAATTCCTTATTTTTGCTACAATTACTAGCAATCGTAACAATAATTACCTAAATAGCTACACTAAAATTTTGTAGTTAATAATACGTTTTTTCCATGCGATATAAGTTATTGTAGCAATAGTGAGGTATTAGCCACATTAAAATATTTAGAATAAAATAATGTAGCTAAATTAATTTTTTTCTTCAAGTTATAAAAAATTGTGGCAATAGTTTAATAATTTAGCTATATTTTTTTATATAATATAATTTCATGGCTAATTGTTAATTTTTGCTACAAGTTAAAAGTTATTGTAGTAATCGTAATCGTAACCTTTTAGCCATAATAAATTATTTAGAATAAAATATTATAGTTAAATATATATTTTTGCTTTAAGTTACAAAAAAATTGTTCAATAGTTAATGATATAGCCATAAATTTTTTGCATAGTAAAATTACGTTGTAATTATTAATTGTTGCAATGTGTTAAAACTTATCGTAGCAATAGTGATCGTTTAGCCATAAAAAATATTATTTGAAATAAAATACTATAGCTAATAAATATTTTGGTTTTGGGTTCCAAAACACCGTGACAATAGTTGGCTTAATAATAGTTATATTTATTCAATTCCAAAATAATGTATTTTACATTTTGGTACAACTCTGACGAAATCAATCATTCCTAAAAAATTGGAAGAACTTATTCTTGATAAATATCTTGAAGAGGATGTAACTCTTTAATAATTTTTAGTTATACAAAATTCTTTACAATTAAAGAATGATAAAATTGGAAGAACATTGTTAATGTCTTCTTCATTATCTAAAACACCATTTATTTAGAAATAAAATAAAAAATATTAAATGACTAGTTATTTGGAATGGGAGGAGTAATTATTTATCATGATGAAATGATTTAGCCACAAATTTAATATTATTATAAAATTTTGTAGCTAGTAATTGATTTTTACCATGAGATAAATGTGTTACAATAATATTAATTTAGTATAAATAAGAATTGTTAATCATTCGATTCGATTCAATACTACTAGCTTACTTGTGAATTTTAAATATAATTTCAATAAATAGTGACTTCGAATTAATTGATTAACTAATTATGTTGAACTTAAATATAATTTCATCAAGTCTTACTAAAGCTTAATCGTGATCAAGTGCTTCCAAAATTGTTACTTGACTCAAACTTGGTCACCAAAATAATATATTTATCACTCGAATGTGATTTAAGGTATTAATCATTCAATTTAATTTAATTTTACACCTTGTAAGTCTTAAATATAACTTACTTGATTATTTTTATTTTAATTAATTGATCAGACTTGATTTTAGAAAAACCTCAATAAGTATCATTTAAACTATATTTCGGTCAAATATTTTTCAGAGTTATTATTTGATTTGCACACGATGTATTGAGACAGTATTTATACAAAATTTATATGATCTTATGTTTCATTTTCATATATATATATATATATATATATTAAAGAATCAATTAAATTTTAAATAGTAAAATTAAAATCTAGAAAAAGGTAATATACCTACGTATGACCTCTAACTTCAACCAACTTCTTAAATATATCAAGTTAATATTTTGTCTTATTGCAACATATTATTTATGAATGTTAATTGTACTTATTCTAAAAAAAATGTACAATCAAATCTTTTTTAAACGTTGCAAAGAAATTTATGTATACTTGATCTTTATTGTTTTAAAATAAGTGTATATTTTTTTACACGTAAGAACTTATCTATTTAAAAAATATTCATAAAAACATCAATGTTTTTCCCATCCTTTTAATGGATCTTCACTGTATAATTCTTTTAATTTTTTTTTTATTATTTCTATCTTATCTACTGAAAATATAGTTATTTCTTTTTTATTTATCGAAAATACGACTAGTTCTATTGTGTCTTATGTATTTTTTACATTTTCTAACTTTTGTGTAATTTTTTCACTTCCTTTTATCCAATCAGTTTTATTTCTTATTTTATTGATAACTCTTTTTGCTCTTATTTTTTGTTTACATGGTGTTGTAAACCACCAATCTATTTTAGTTATTATATGTGGATATAATTTATCTAAAAATGGTATTTCTAAAAGCATATCTTTTGATGTTAGTTCATAATTATAGATTTCTTCTATTGTTATTATTTTATCTCATATCTGTATTTTTACATTTTTAGCTTTATATGTAATTAAACTTCCTTCATTATTAAATCCTTTGACTACTATTGGTATTTTTAGC
>NC_061121.1:210397114-210443770 GCF_002878395.1 Capsicum annuum
AGAAGATATAAAAATAATAACAAAGGAAGAATATTTGAATGAAGAAGAACATATCAAAAAATAATATTTGATAATAATATATTTGACTAAATAAAAGAAAAAGAGTTAGACCTAAGTGTAGAAAATATTTAAAATACCAACAATAAAAAATTTATTTAGTAGAAAAAAGGAAGAATACTACGTAGTAAGCCAAAAAGAACATATAATAGACTGTAGATATGCAAAAGGAAGAGCTAGTACACCACTAGTAACAAAAACAATAATTAATAAAGAAATAAATGATATGAAAAGTAAAGACCCAATAAAATATGTATACCTTGGAAGAACAGAAATATTGATAAAAGCATGTTTTAGAGAAGGAATAGATACACCAATAGAATTATATTTAGCAAATGATAGAATTATAAAACCTATAGAAAAAAGTATAATAACTGCCATAAGACAAAATTTAATATACCAAAAATTTAAATTTATAATAAGTGCGAATTATTCAGTAGCAATAACTGATAAAAACATAGATAAATCATTAGTATTATATTGAAAAACATCAGGAATAGAACTAAGTCAGGAAGTAAAATATTTACAGCAAGATGTAAAAATCTATATGTATTAACAACAAAATATAAAATAACGAAAAAAATAAAATTAATAAAATACAAATAGAAAGTCCTTTCGAACAATTTGTAAAAACAATTGATAATAATGATTATAGTTAGAAAGACATTGATATAGAAGAAGATTTAGAAATAATAAATGATAGAATAAGTACAACAAAAAGAATAGCTTATGAAAACCAAAATCACCAAGCTCATCAAAAAGAACAAATTATGAAACAACTTCAACAGTTAATTTCACTCAATATTATATAACAGGAACAATAAATGAAAAAGACTATTTAATACACTTAAACATAGGACAAAAAGAAAATTATATAGCAAAATATCTAGTAAAAAGTAAAAAAATAAAATCAAAAGCTATTTAAAAGGTAAATATGGTATGTATGGTGATTTATGAGTTATTTAAGTTTGACTTTGAAATTTATTTATCAAGTGTTTATTTACAGATGAATAATTTAGAATTAAAACAAGTAATATCTGAAAAACAGAAAAAAATTAAAAATAAGAAGGGAAAGACTATAATATAATATGATTGTAGGAGCATGTCAAAAATCAATAAATGCACAAAAGAAAGAAATATCATATTTAGAATCCTTAATAGATAATCTAGACTACATATATCAATATGATCTATACATTATCAAATAAATAAAATGAACAAAGAAGAATTTATAATAGATGAAAAAACATATGAAGATCACGAATGATTAAAAATAAATATAGTATTCTCTAATTTAGGAAGAAGATATAAGAAAATAGGTGAACATTTATATTTAGTATTAGGAAAAAAAAATTAAAATTAGAAGATAAGTTGGCAGCCATGGTAAGAATAGAAAGAGAAAATGAAGAAATAGACGGAAAAAAGAAAATAGATAAGATAAAACAACAAACTACTGAAGAAATACGAAAAATAGAAGAAACTAAAAATAACAAGATTGCTGAACTACTAAAAGAACTACAAATGCTAAAAGATCTGTATGAAGAAAAGACAGAAAGAAAAAGAACAAAAATTATTAAACGAGATAGATCAATTTAAAGAAAAATTGGAAGTAAAAAATAAAGAATCAGAAACCAGTGAATTAGAAATAAATACAATAGATGCTGAAGAAACAGATAGTTATGATTAGGAAGATAGTGAAACATATACAAAAATCTTAACAAATATAGAAAAGTTAAAAATTAATGAAAAAAAAGAAGTAATTAATTAAAAAAACTTAGAAAAAACAAAGACAGAAATAAATACTCTTAATAAAGAAGACGATGAAAAAATAATACCTAGTATATCAAAAATAAGAAAACCTACATATTATTATAAAGATAAGTTTAAAAAATATAACCTAAAAAATGAATATAACAAATGGACACCAAAATAATTAATTAATAAAAATTATAACTTTTTAGATTTACACTGTGTAATAGACACAAATAAAATAATACAACTATGATCAGGATACATGTCAAAATAATTATTAGATAATAATATCGATACAACAAATACACCAGAATATATAGAAAGGACATTAATAGGAACAATAAAATTATGGTTTTTAAACCTAGCCGAAGCAAATAAAAAAGTATTAAGATCTGATAAAAAAATAGAAGGAACATCAACAATTACTAAAATATCATCAACTGAAATATTGAAAAAATATGAAATAGCTATAAAAGATTAATTTAGCAGTATAACAACAGAAGAAGAAGAACAAATAAAGAAAAAGATACGAATAGGAATTTAATGTTAAAATTAGCAATATGTAATATGTGCTATATAGACGAACATACGTGCGCATTTAAAGAATATTCTTATAAAGGAACATATAATAGAGAGGAAAGTAAGCAGATAAGGAAACTATATTTTAGTAAATTACCTTAATCATTTAGTTCAAAAATAATAAAGAGTTGGGATGAAGCAAAAATAGTAGATACCCTAGGAGCAACAATAAAATTTTTACAACAATGGTATAGAAATCTATGTGAAAAATATAGAGAAGAAATAAAAATGAATAAAAAAACATTAATAAGAAATTTAGTATGTTGAAAAGATAAAATAGCACCTCAATTTGGATGTGAAGAAAGATATTATAAGAAAAGAAAAAGACATAAGAAATACAAAAAATCAAAATACAAGTATAAGAAACCAAGAAAAAGATATTATGTAAAAAATTATAAACATAAAAGACTATATAGGAAAAAGAAATCTATAAAAGAATGTACTTGTTATAATTGTGAAAAACTGGGACATTTAGCAAGAGATTGTAAAATGTCTAAGAATCCAAAAAGAAATAAATATCAAAAATAAAGATAGAAAATATAGAATACATGCAAATAGATTATATTGATTACGAATTAGAAAGTGAAGATAATATATATGAAATTTCGGAGAATGAAATAGATAGTGATTTAGATTAATCAAATGACTGAAGAAGATATAAAAATAATAACAAAGGAAGAATATTTAAATGAAGAAGAACATATCAAAAAATAATATTTGATAAAAATATATTTGACGAAACAAAAGGAAAAGAGTTATACCTAAGTGTAGAAAAAATATTTAAAATACACACAATAAAAAATATATTTAGTGGAAAAAAAGGAAGAATACTACGTAGTAAGCCAGCCAAAAAGAACATGTAATAGACTGTAGATATGCAAAAGGAAGAGCTAGTATACCACTAGTAACAAAAAAAATAATTAATAAAGAAATAAATGATATAAAAAGTAAAGACCCAATAAAATACGTATACCTTGGAGGAACAGAGATATTGATAAAAACATGTTTTAGAGAAGGAATAGATACACCAATAGAATTATATTTAGCAAATGATAGAATTATAAAACCAATAGAAAAAAGTACAATAACTGCCATAAGACGAAATTTAATATACCAAAAATTTAAATTTATAATAAGTGCGAATTATTCAGTAGCAATAACAGATAAAAACGTAGATAAATTATTAGTATTATATTGGAAATATCAGGAATAGAACTAAGTCAGGAAGTAAAATATTTACAGCACGATGTAAAAATCTATATGTATTAACAACAAAAACATAAAATAAGGAGAAAAATAAAATTCATAAAATACAAATAGAAAGTCCTTTCGAACAATTGATAATAATGATTATAGTTACACAACATAGATATAGAAGAGGATTTAGAAATAATAAATGATAGAATAAGTACAACAAAAAGAATAACTTATGAAAAAACCAGAATCATCAAGCTCATCAAAAAGAACAAATTATGAAACAACTTCAACAGTTAATTTCACTCAATATTACATAACAGGAATAATAAATGAAAAATAATATTTAATAATCTTAAACACAGGACAAGAATAAAATTATATAGCAAAATATCTAGTAAAAAGTGAAGAAATAAAATCAAAAGCTATTTAAAAGGTAAATATGGTATGTATAGTAGTTTATGATTTATTTAAGTTTGACTTTGGAATTTATTTACCAAGTATTTATTTACAGATGAATAATCTAGAATTAAAACAAGTAATATCTGAAAAACGGAAAGAATTAAAAATAAGAAGGGAAAGACTACAATATAATGTGATTGTAGAAGTATGTCAAAAATCAATAAATGCACAAAAGAAAGAAATATCGCATTTAGAATCCTTAATAGATAATCTAGAATACATATATTAACATGATCTATACACTATCAAATAAATAAAATGAACAAAGAAGAATTTATAATAGAAGAAAAAATATATGAAAATCACGAAGGATTAAAAATAAAAATAGTATTCTCTAATTTAGGAAGAAGATATAAGAAAATATGTGAACATTTATATTTAATGTTAGGAAAAGAAGAATTAAAATTAGAAGATAAGTTGGCAGCCATGGTAAGAATAGAAAGAGAAAACGAAGAAATAGACATAAAAAAGGAAATAGATAAGATAAAATAATAAACTACAGAAGAAATACAAAAAATAGAAGAAACTAAAAATAACAAGATTGCTGAACTAGAAAAAGAACTACAAATGCTAAAAGACCTGTATGAAAAAAAGACAGAAAGTAAAAAGATGAAAAGGATAAAGAATAAAAATTATTAAACGAGATAGATCTAAAATCTCAAAAAAGAAACAAATATCAGAAATAAAGATAGAAAATACAGAATATATACAAATAGATTATACAGATTACGAATTAGAAAGTGAAGATAGTATATATGAAATTTCGGAAAATGAAACAGATAATGAAATAGATAGTGATTTAGATGAATCAAATTACTGAAAAAGATATAAAAATAAACTAAATGACTGGAGAAGATATAAAAATAATACAAAGGAAGAATATTTAAATGAATAAGGAACAAATAAAAAAATAATATTTGATAATAATATATTTGACGAAATAAAAGGAAAAGAGTTAGACCTAAGTGTAGAAAAAATATTTAAAATACCAACAATAAAAAATATATTTAGTTGAAAAAAGAAAAAATACTACATAGTAAGTCAACATTACGAAGGATCCATAATAATTGTAATTGTTATATGACTCTTTTGAATATATTAAATTTATACTTATTTACTTTATTTTAATTTTTAGAAAATTAATTCGTAATATAATATCTTTACATTATTTATCTCTCACTCTCTTTATCTGTAATTTTATCATACATAGTATATAAATGAGTGTTTTATTTATTATTTTGGTTTTTGCTAAATCCTATCATATTTGGTAAAATATGCAATATGAGCTAGTCTAGCATACAAACAGATTAGTCAATGTAATTAATTCACACACGCACCAATAAATAAAGGTTTATTACATTTTAGTTCTTTTATTAAATTTTCTCATATTGACAATTTTATTTCATTGTGTGAATATTCTATTCTAAACATAACTTATCGATTCATATAATTTTTGTATTTTGAATTCAAACCAAAATACTGCATCTCACAAGTCATATCTCTATTGAGATAATTTGGAAGTTGTGGAACCATAGTTTCATATAGGGAGACACTTTAATTTGAATTTGAATTCACATTGTTGATATAAAAATAAATTGAATTGACATTTTTTTCAAACAAATTCAATCGTAAAATGATTTTCATACTTCAAATTTTTTTAATGACACTTGCCATCAAAATATTATTTTTCTTCTCCTATTATATATATATATATGGATTAGATAGATTTTTCAACATAGACAATTTTTATTTATTTTTGTTTTTCTCTCTTTTAAACTTGACGTTTTAATTCATACTACTCATTCTGAAAATTCATATAATTTTATATTTTTAATTCAAATTAAAAATATTAATTTAAAATTCATATTCTTATTTAAATTTAAATTGAAATAAGTCATTCCTCCGTAACAGAGTACTTTACTATTGATAGGCATATTAATTGAATAAGAGCATAAAATGACAAATCAGGACAAATGTTGATCAAGTTGAGGTGCAGTTGAAGACTAGAAAAGGAGAGATAAGAGAAGACTATGCATCTTTGAACTCAAATAAGATGGTGTCTCAAAAATAATTATATATATTCCCTATTCTCAAAATTATAAAACACAATTATATATCATTTGAAAATTATTTTGGAATCCCCAAAATAAATTTTTAGGTACATTACATAACTTTTATTATTGAAAAGCTTATAAAAATTCTTTAATTTGTAGTAATGAAATTGCTGAATTTATTTTTATTTTAGCTACATTAAAAAAATTCTTGTTATTCATAATGTTTATGACAATATTCTTCAATTTGTAGCAACGAAGTCTTATAGTTGTGGCTAAACCTATATATAATTGTAATAAATTGGGTTGCATATTTTTTCTTTTTATAGCAAATGTTAAAAGTAGCTACAATTTATGTTTTTGTGGCAAAATGAATAAATTTTAGCCATGTACAAAAAATATTTGTGGCAAATACTTTATTTTATAGCTATGAATTTTCTAGCTCGTAGCTAAATATAAGTATTCTTATCACAAGACTAAAATATAAAATAGCCACAAATTTTGAATTTTTATAGCAAATAAATAAAGTCTTTTGTCATAATAGAACACATCACGGCTATAATATTAAAGTTGGTATATATTTTATTTATCGTGGCAAAATGATTAAATTATTTGTTATAAGTATATATATCGTAGCAAGGTTTTTTTTACCATTACAACTACAACACAATATTTTTTGTTGCTTTAAGTATTTGTCCTTAGCCACAGACCATGTAAAGTCTGTAGCTAACTTTAGTTATGCCACTTCTTGCTACGAATTCCATGGAAGAAAAAATTATAGCTAAAGTTTCTAGCCATGGAACTTTTGATATTTAGCTACGACATATTTTGTAGCTATATATGCATTATGTTGTAGTAAACCTTGGAACCCGTGAAGTCGATGGGTTTAGCCTCTTGAATTGACCTAGCCGTATGACTTCAGATGAACCACTAATTAAACAAACATTACCAAACCGATGGGACTATGATGCCACAATCTGAGCAAGCATGTGAATGGACTCACAAAACTTGGCATTTGAGACCCCTCTCTATGGAGGCTGAGTATGGTTAACATCGACCCTAGGTGTAATGACCTAAAAATTTGATGAAATATGTGAAATTTGTGATTTTGTATGATTTGACTGTTTTATCCCTCCCTTAGTTGCATTATGATATTTTTAGAGTGTGGGAGTGATTGACATAATTTTCGATGCATTTTGGTATGATTTATGCAATATTGTGGTTTTTGATGGCTTCGAGAGCCTTATTTTGGACTTATGTGGATATCTTTTAACCCATCCAATAGATGACCGAACGAACTATGCCAGCAGCTTCGTAATATCGATTTTAGGCTAGGTAGACCTTTGGTTCGATTCCCAATGCACCTGAGCGCATTTCGAGAAAAATTAAAAATATGAGTACGGGACCCACATTTGATCGAAACAACCTCGGATGAAAAATTCGACTTCACCAGCAGATCCAAAATATTGATTTGGGGGTGTTAGCATATTTTTTATGATTTTACGACTTTTAAATCTAATTTAGACCTTCGGTTTGGAAAACTGTGATTTTGAATTTCGGGGGTCAACTTTGTGAAAACAATATTTTTAAAAAAATTTGATATCTCTGTCGCTTCTAAAACGTCGAATTTAGTATGGTTGCATAGTTCGTTTGTGTATATCGGACTCCGAACGAATCTTGGACACCTCGTCGAAATTCGGGGTGAATTTGAAGTGAAAAATCTGGTGCAATACCAGATTTTTCTGCATATAAATACCTCTTTTTGGACCTTTTTGTTCATTTTTCATCTTGCCTCTTGGGAGTTAAACCCTAAAATAGTGTGTGAGCTTAAAAATAAAGTTTGTGAGAGCTTGGAAAGCTAGATTAACACCCCTTTCTTGGTTTGATTACGGATTAAAGGTAAAAATTCACCCTATTCTTAGTAATTTCTTGATTAATTTCTCAAAAAGCCAAAAAATCTTAGGGCATGATTTTAAACCCAAATTTCACTTCATTTCACTTGAATAATGTTTTTATCTTATAATTACTAGTTTTTCATCAATTTAACCTTCAAAACAATTTTGATTCTTGATTTTAACCCAGATTTCAATGATTTTATCTGGTAAAGCTCAAAAATGGTTTTTCTTCAATTTGAATCCCATTTTGACTTGATTTAACTTGGTTTTTCAGCTATAGGTTTCTAAAAATATGGAGAACATGTTTTTGAAGTAAAGTTTTGATTTTTCGCTTTTTTTTTCAAAAATCTATTTTGGGGGTCCATTTTGGCCTCGAACTAAAAGTAGTCAATATGAGTGTCGTTGGTTTTATCTTAACGCGTATATTTCATATTGAATATTTTTAGTGGAGTTCGGAATTATTCGTAAAAAGTAAGGTCGCGAGTTCAAGTGTAGCGGACTGGTTTTGGCTTTCAAGGTAGGTTATGAATTAACTTTTTCAGACTGGGATGGGTAGTAAATAATGATACAAAATGCATGTTAAAAGTGGAAACTAATCATGAAAAATGGCTATTTATGTGTTGTGTCTGTGTGGGGGTCTATATGTGATGTAATTGCCAAAATTAAGTTATTATGTGATATGTGTGACCGTGTGGGGTCCTATGTGATATTGATAGCCCTGAATACATATGAATAATAGTATTGTATTGTTAAAATGCTTAATTTGGTACCATTGGTGTATTGTGATTATATTCATATGTTATTGGTATATGAGATATGTGGAAATTCATGGATAAAATAAAAATAATGAGTGGATACTGGCTCATGTGGTTGTGGAAATGTATCATTATGGTTGGTTGTGAAAATACTCATTGTGATTAGTTGTGAGCATTACATCTTCATATCATACTCATTCATGAAACATTGGTACCACCGTGGCAACATCTAAGAAACACTGGCAACACCTTTTTAAAAGATATTTAACACCTTATAAAACTCTTTCCGAGGGATGTGACGGAAAGGAGATATGAGATATGTGTATTGTATATGGGTTGATGAACCCCCTATGGGTCCTACGTCGGGAAGCTTTAACACCGTAGTGTATACGGGGATTGTGCGACGATCCCAGAGGTTGTGCGACGACCTCGTGCATCATCATCATCATATACTTTGCACTTACTTTATTGTTTTTATGTTGTGTTATATTTCCTTATTGACTTGTCATCTATGTATTTGTCTTAGCTTCATTTACTTGTATTTGATGATCTTATATCTATATGTTTTCTCTAGTTCTATTAATATGTGACATAATGTATACTTGTGTTCTATATCTTGGTATGTTGTTGTAATATATGTGAGATACATTAGAACTATTAGTGTAAACGGTGTGGGCTACCGTTGTGAGACATTTTCTGATTGCAGGTGACGTGCCCTTAGTGTATATTTTGTATGCTTTATTTACTACTGTGGTTGGTCGGCCTATGATACCTACTGAGTACAAGTGGATAGTACTCATGCCTACTACGCCCTTTCAGTGCAGGTCCTAGCTCGAGTGCGCCTCAACTTGATTGATTCGAGCGATTATTGGAGCTTCCAAGATAGCGGTTGGACATTCATGCATCCGAAGTTCACCTCTATCTTTCCATAGTATTTGTATCTTTATTAGTATTCGGGTAATTATTATTCCTTTGTGGTTATTTTTATGATGTATTTGACTCTTGAATTGTATTAGTAGTTCTTACACTATTGACATCTAGTTTTGGGCATGATTGGTATTTTGGATAAGTTCTTTCCGTATTGTTATGATTATTTATATAGATTGGCTTTGTTTAAGAAGCATCACCTTGAGATATTTTTGTCTTTTTCTTTTTCATATTAGTTTGGGTGATAGGCTTACTTGTCAAGGTACGCCGCGACAAGTGCCATCATGACCCTCATTTTTGGGTCATGATAAATTGGTATCAGAGCAGTCAGGTTTCATTGGTCTCAACAGTGTAAGAATGAGATGTCTAATAGAGTCTCGTAGATCGGTACGTAGACGTCCGTATCTATCTTCGAGAGACTATAGGATGTCTTTCGGAAAACTCCTTCATTTTATTCTTTATTGTGCAAATTCTTTCATATCTTGTGTTCTGAGATGTATTTCACTCTTTCTACATGGATGGTATGGATTATACTACATATCAGTTGAGAGATGTTATGAGAAATTAGTAGATATCATTTGTCGGTTGTAGGCTTGTTAATGCACCTGAGTTGTCATGGGATCATCTTGTTGATGCCTTTTTGGAGAGATTTGTGACTTTTAGTTTAAGAGATCATTTATGGGACGAATTTGATCATTTGGAGAAAGGCCCCATGATAGTTTTTGAGTATAAGGCATGCTTCCATGACCTATCCAGATATTCCTATAATAGCATTTTCATTAAGTTTAAGAAGATTCAAAAGTTTGTAAAGGGATTAATTGTCTCCCTTCAGTTGGCTATGTCTTAGATGGTTGTGATAGGAGCTACTCTTTAGAGTATTGTGGATCACGCTAAGATGATAGAGGGTATTATTAGTGTATCTCAGGGAGGCGCCAAAAAGGTACATCATTTTGGTGAGTTCAGGAGTTAAACCTATTAAGGCAGAGATTTTAGAGGTTCTCATGGATACCATGGCAGGTCAGAGCAGGTGACTTTATAGAGTTCAGCTGGTGTATCTTCTAGTTTAATAGTTCAGGGTGGCCATTCGGTCTCAGTTGTACTTTCTTTTGTTGAGACTGGTCATAGAGGTTGCTATGTATATGATGAGATTGGCCATGTGGCCAAGGACTGTTCTCACTGTGTGTTTAGAGCTACTCTTATTTCAAATATGATAGGTAGGGGTTCTACAAAAGGTGTAAGAGGTAGATTTGGTAGAGCCCATATTGGTGGTCATGGGGTTACTCAGCCAGTTGGTTGTCGTGGATAGTGTTATGCTATACCAGCCAAACCTGAGGCAGACACTTCTGATGTTGTGATTACAGGTACTTCCTCATTTGTTTCAGACCTGCATCTATATTATTTGGTCTCGGATGAACTTTTTCCTATGTATCTGTATATTTTGTGTTGGGTTTTGATTCTGTTAGTGAGCCTCTTGCCTTGACTATTTGTGTATCTACCCCAGTAGGTGATTCTTTAGTAGTGGATCGGGCATACCGATCTTGTTTTGTGACTTTTGCCGGGCGTAAGATTTTGGTAGATTTGCTTATATTAGATATGATCGATTTTGATGTTATTTTAGGCATGAATTAGTTGGCTCCTTAATATGCTGTCTCAAATTATTTTGCCAAGACTGTGACTTTAGCTTTTTTTGATGTTCCAAGGGTAGCTTGGAAGGGTATACTTCATTTGGGTCCTAAGAGGGTCATATCTTTTGTCCAGGCTTGTAAATAGGTTGAGAGGGGATGTTTATCTTACTTGGCCCATATTCGTGACACAAGTGTTATTTCACCTCCTTCCTTGGATTCTGTCCGTACTGTTCGTTAGTTTATAGAGGTGTTCCCTATGGACTTGCCTAGTATTCCTTCGGATAGAGATATTGATTTTATTATTGATGTTGAGTCGGGCACCAAGCTCATTTTTATAACTCCTTATAGGATGGCCCCAGCAGAGTTGAAGAAACTAAAGGATCAGTTGCAGGAGTTATTGGATAAGAAATTTATTCAACCTAGTATTTCACTTTGGGGTGTGCTACTTGTTTATGAAGAGAAAGGATGGGTCTATGCGGATATGAATTAATTATTGATAGTTGAATAAGGTGACGGCTAAGAATAAGTATCCTTTTCCTCGCATCGATGATTTGTTTGATTAGCTTTAGGGTGCTGCAATTTTTTTGAAGATTGATTTGTGGTCCGGTTATCACCAGTTAAGGATTAGAACTTTGGATATTTTGAAAAAAACTTTTCAAACTCGATATGGTCATTATGAGTTCTTGGTCATGTCTTTTGGGTTGACCAATTCCCCTGCCTCGTTCATGGAGTTGATGAATTGGGTGTTTTGACTATATTCGACTTCTTATTTATTGTGTTTATAGATGAATTCTTGGTGTATTCCAAGAGTGAGGTTGATCATGAGCAGCATTTATGAATTGTGCTTCAGAGATTAAAGAATGAGGAGTTGTATGCTAAATTCTCTAAGTGCGAGTTTGGTTGGAGTCTATTTCTTTATTGGGTCATGTGGTGACTAAGAAAGGTATTATGGTTGATCCAGACAAGGTTGCAGTGGTTTGTGATTGGGCTAGACCTATTTTACCCACCAAGATTTGAAGTTTTATTGGCTTAACCGGGTATTATCGGTGTTTAATTGAGGGTTTCTCTATCATTGCAGCTCCTTTGACTAAGTTGACTTAGAAAAAGATTTCCATCTAGCGGTCTGATGCTTGTGAGGCGAGCTTCTAAAAGCTTAAGGACTTATTGAATTTTGCTCTTATATTGGCTTTGTCCAAGGAGGGCATGGTCTTTACCGTGTTTTGTGATGCTTTCGGTGTTGGATTAGGTACTGTGTTAATGCATGAGGACAAGGTGATTGGATATGCATCTCAGCAGTTGAAGCCCCATGAGAGAAATTATCCTACCAATGATTTAGAGCTGTGCGCAGTTGTGTTTGCCTTAAAGTTGTGGAGGCACTACTTGTATGGAGTCCATTATGAGATCTTCTCAGATCATCGTAGCCTTCAGTACTTCTTTACCAGCGAGATCTTTATATGAGGCAACACTATTCTCTACAATTCGGGCAAGGCTAATGTGGTTGTGGATGCCTTGAGCTGGAAGTCAACTAGCATGGGTAACTTGGTGCATATTTTGACCCAGGATAGACTTTTGGCCTTAGAGATTCATTTTTAGCTAACCAGATGGTTAGGCTTGATATTTTGACATCGGGGTGTGTTTTGGCATTTATGGATGCTAGATCTTCTTTGATGGAGCAGATTTTAGCTCATTGGTTTGATGATATTGGATTGAGTTTGATTCAAGATAAAGTGTTGAGTGGGGAGGATAAGGAAGCCTCAATTGATTCAGATAGAGTTTTAAGGATTGGGGGATGAGTTTGTGTGCCGAGAGTGGTGATTGGACTAGGTTGATCTTGGAGGAGGCCCATCTATCCATCTAGGTGTGACTAAGATGTATCGTGATTTGAGACAACACTACTAGTGGGGTGGTATAAGGTGAGATATAGTGGATTTTATAGATCATTACCTTTATTGCCAGCAGGTAAAGTCCGAGCATATGAGACCTGGTGGGTTGCTTCAGAGGTTACCCATTCTCGAGTGGAAATAAGAACGGATCATTATGGACTTTGTGATTGGTTTTCCTCGTACATCTCATAGTTCTAATAGTGTTTGGGTCATCTTGGATCGATTGAACAAATCAGCTTACTTTATTCTAATTCAGGTCTTATTCAGTGCTGAGAGGTTAGTCCATATCTTCATTCGTGAGATTATGCGTCTGCATGGTGGTCGGTGTCCATTATTTTAGATCGAGGTTTTGTGTTCACATCTCACTTTTGGAATACTTTTCAGGATAGGTTGGGTACTCAGGTTGCTCTTAGCATAGCATTTTACCTCCAGACTGATGGCCAGTTAGAGCAGACTATCCAGGTTTTGAAGGATATGCTTCATGCATGCGCGATGGATTTTGGTGGCCAGTGGGAGAAATATTTGGCTTTAGCAGAGTTTGCATATTGTAATAGCTACTATTCCAGTATTGATATGGCTTCTTTTGAGGCATTGTATGGTAGGCGTTGTTGCTCCCCAGTAGGTTGGTTTGATGTTTTAGTGGTGAGACCTCGAGGTGCGTACTTGCTTCATGAGTCGTTAGATAGAGTCTGGGTTATTCAGGATAGACTTAAATCAACTCAGAGAAGGCAGAAGTGTTATGCTGATCGTAGACTTCGTGTCTTGAGATTTGGTGTTGGTGATCATATTTTCCTTCGAGTTTCACCCATGAAGGGTGTGATGAGGTTTGGGAAAAAGGGCAAGCTTATCCCCAGGTTTATTGGTCCATTTGAGTTTCTTTGGATTGTTAGTGATGTGGATTATGAGTTGGCTTTGCCCCTTGATCTATTAGTTGTTCATCCAATTTTTCATGTTTCTATGCTTCGTCGTTACTTTCCAAATGAGTCTTCTGTCATTCATTGGGAGTCGGTTCAGTTAGATGAGCAATTGTCCTTTGTTGATGAGCCAATTTCTATTTTGGCTAGAGATGTTAGGCGGTTGCATTCTAGAGTGATCCCTGTGGTTAAGGTCTAGTGGCAACATCGACCTGTAGATGAAGATACTTGGGAGGTCGAGTCTGATATGCGTAGTCCTTATCCCCAGCTCTTTGTTGATTCAGGTATTTCATTTGCCTTAGTTCGAGGACGAACTAGATTTTTAGTGGTGGATGATGTAACGACCTAAAAATTTGATGAAATATGGAAAATTTATGATTTTGTGTGATTTGACTGTTTTACCCCTCCCCATAGTTTCATTATGATATTTCTGGGGTGTAGGAGTGATTGACATGATTTTCAATGCATTTTGGTATCATTTATGCAGTATTGTGGTTTTTGATTTGAGAGTCTTATTTAGGACTTATGTGGATATCTTTTGATCCGTGCGACAGGTGGCCGAACAGACTGCGCCAATAGCTTAGTAATATCAATTTTAGGCAAGGTAGACCTTTGAAACGGGTCCTGATGCACCCGAGCTCATTTCGGCCTATTGGTCGGAAAGTTGAAAAATTGGAAATATGGGTGTGGAACCCACATTTGATCGAAACGACCTCGGATTGAAAATCTGACTTTCCTTGCAGATCGAAAATGTCAAATTTTAGGGTGTTAGCTTGTTTGGTATGATTTTACGGCTTCTAAATCTCATTTCAATCCTCGATTTGGAAAATTATGATTTCGAGTTTCGGGGGTCAACTTTGTGAAAAAGATGTTTTTTAATAAATTTGATATCGTCATCGCATCTGGACCATCGAATTTAGTATGGTTGCATAGTTCATTTCTGTATATCCGATGCCGAACGAATCTCGGGTACCTCGTCGAAATCCGAGGTGAATTTGAAGTGAAAAATCTGGTGCAATACTAGATTTTTCTGCATATAAATACCTCTTTTTGACCCTTTTTGTTCATTTTTCATCTTGCCTCTTGGGAATTAAAACCTAAAATAGTGTGTGAGCTTAAAAGTAAAGTTTGTGAGTGCTTGGAAAGCTAGATTAATACCCTTTTCTTGGTTTTATTACGGATTAAAGGTAAGAATTCATCCTATTCTTAGTAATTTCTTGATTAATTTCTCAAAACCCCAAAAATCTTAGGGCATGATTTTAAACCCAAATTTCACTCCTTTTCACTTGAATAATATTTTTATATTTTAATTACTAGTTTTTCATCAATTTAACCTTCAAAACAACTCTGATTCTTGATTTTAACCCGAATTTCAAAGATTTTATCCGGTAAAGCTCAAAAATGATTTTTCTTTGATCCCCATTTTTGACACGATTTAACTTGGGTTTTCAGCTGTAGGTTTCTAAAAATATGAGAAACATGTTTTTGAATTAAAGTTTTGATTTTGCCCTTCTTTTTTGAAAACTCATTTTGGAGTTCGTTTTGACTCCGAACAAAAAGTAGTCAATATGGGTTTCGTTGATTTTATCTTGATATGTAGATTTCATATTTAATGTTTGTAGTAAAGTTTGAGATTGTTCATGAGAAGTAAGATCGCGGGTTTAAGTGTAGCGGACTGGTTTCGGCTTTCGAGGTGGGTTATGAATTAACTCTTCCAAACTGGGTTGGATAATAAACTATGATACAAAATGCATGTTAAAAGTGGAAACTAATCATGAAAAATGGCTATTTATTTGTTGTGCCCGTGTGGGGGCCTATATGTGACGTAATTGTCGAAATTGAGTTATCATGTGATATGTGTGATAGTGTGGGGTCCTATGTGATATTGATAGCTTTGAATACATGTGAATAATTTTATTGTATTGTTAAAATGATTAATGTGGTACCATTGGTGTATTGGGATTATATTCATACCTTATTGGCATATAAAGCATGTGGAAATTTATGGATGAAACGAAAATAATGAGTGGATATTGGCTCATGTGGTTGTGGAAGTGTATCATTGTGGTTGGTTGTGGAAATATATTATGTGGTTGGCTCTGAAAATACTCATTGTGATTGGTTGTGAGCATTATATCTTTATATCATACTCATTCATGATACATTGGTACCACCGTGGCAACATCTGAGAAACACTGGCAACACTTTTTTAAAAGATATTGTAACACCTTATAATACTCTTTCCAAGGGATCTGCTGGAAAGGAGATATGAGATATGTGGATTATATACGGGTTGACGAACCCACCATGGGTCCTACATTGGGAATCTTTAGCTCCGTAGGTGTATACGGGGATTGTGTGATGATTTCGGAGGTTTTGCGACGACCTCGTGCATCATCATCATCATCTTCATATACATTGCACTTACTTTATTGTGTTTATGTTGTGTTGTATTGCCTTATTGACTTGTCATCTATGTATTTGTCTTAGCTTCATTTACTTGTATTTGATGATCTTATATCTATATGTTCTCTCTAGTTCTATTAATATGTGACATAATGTATACTTGTGTTCTATTTCTTGGTGTGTTATTGTAATATATGTGAGATATATTAGAACTATTAGTGCAAACAGTGTGGACTACCGTTGTGGGATATTTTCTGATTGTAGGTGATGTGTCCTTAGTGTATATTTTGTATGCTTTATTTACTACTTTGCTTGGTTGGCCTATGATACCTACTGAGTATAAGAAGACCGTACTCATGCCTACTGCGTCCTTTTGGTGTAGGTCCTAGCTCGAGTGCGCCTCAGCTTGATTGACTCGGACGATTATTGGAGCTTCCAAGGTAGGGGTTGGACATTCATGCGTCCGAAATTCACCTCTATCTTTCCATAGTAGTTATGTCTTTATTAGTATTTAGAGGTAGTTATTATTCCTTTGTGGTTATTTTTCTGATGTATTTGACTCTTGGATTGTATTAGTAGTTCTTACACTATTGACACCTAGTTTTAGGCATGATTGGTATTTTTGATAAGTTCTTTCCGCATTATTATGATTATTTATATGGTTTGGCTTCGTTCTAGAAGCCTTACCTTGAAATATTTCTATCTTTTCCTCTTTTCGTATCAGTTTGGATGATAGGCTTACTTGTCAAGGTACGCCGCGACAAGTGCCATCATGACCCTCGCTTTTTGGCCGTAACACTAAGAGCCCAGTAAGAATAATTTGAGACTGGTAGGACCCCAGGAGGAGCATTTAAGTCAGGAGTACGGGCTCTATACCAGGTCTGCATCCCATGAGTAGTGTAGATTCCCTTAGAATTTGCCCCAGTCGGGATGGAGGTTACAAATGGGTTCCCCTGACCATTGGATCTTCGTGAAGGCATGATTTGAAATACAAAAATATATGAGTTAGAAGAATTCATTGCAACCAGACTTTCTAGAACGAACTAGAACATGAAGAATGGTAAACATTCCTAAATGTCTCACAGCCTCCCTCTTATAAGTTCAGTAATCTATACACTCATAAAAGGAACTCCACTCGACAGTACTTTGTAGAAACCTTGAGATCCTAAACTGTGCTTTGATTCTAAGCTTGTCACGACTCAAGCTGAGGCCTGAGCTGCGATTAGCATCCTGAAGCACAAGGCCCGAGTGACCCCTTAGCACACTATTACAAGCATGATTCATATTAAATGTTAAATATAAAATAAAGCTCAGGGAATCTTATATGCAAGCTTTATCAATAATTTCATAACAAAACATTCACCAAATCTAGTCTACGAAGCCACTGCAAATGAAAAAACTGTCTAGACTAGGACAAAGCCCCATCCATACCTTAAACTTAAAGAAATAAATATCTAAATAAAATGCCTTCCAGAAGATGGATGGTTCACCAACTCTGACACTTTTAAAGGTTCTACTCTTGATCTGGACCACGGGATTGAGCCTCAGAATCTAAATTATGAGACAATGTATCTACCTGAGAACGGTCAATACTTCAAATGTATTAACATGTAGAACAACCCAAAGACAACATATATTGTATATAAAATAAATAAGAGCATTATGAGAATAATTTAACAAAATAAAAATCATAACTCATGGGCATGAATAAAGGTTTCAAACAAACTCTTAAAATCATAGACTCGACTCTTCTCTTTAGTTCCGAGCTACATGGTATCCCAAATTCTATTTACCCATGGGCTATATGGATCCTACATTAACTCACCAGCCAAGACCCCAACCAAATTTTGTTTCAAGTATTAGAGTCTCCACTCTATAATATGCTAAAAATCACAAAGAAAGTGTGTAATGATTGTCTATATTTCAGGATAGAATCAAATCCATATCGGCAAAATACGATTTCAGGCAATGAGCTTTTTAGACTCATGCCTTCTCGGTTAACCATCTAACTCTCTTTAAGACCAGTTTAGTCTCTTAAAACCATTCATTATTATTATTATAAAAATTCATATCTTTCTCTTTAATTCCATTCTCGAAAAGGTATCATCACACCTAGATTTGAAAGTCTTATTGATCTTAGGTGGATTTATGCACCTAAGTATGGTTATCCGGCCTTAATTAGCCTTGTTTTTAGTGAGTAAATATTGATATAATTAATTATCTATACATTAAAATACTTGATTATAATGTTTAAGGTGTGTTTCAGACATGTTTGGAATCAATTTGGTCAGTTAGAGTTTAGACGAGGAAATTAGTGTTACTAGCTTGAGCTATTTTTTTTTTCTAGTTGTTCTCAATAGATTTTAGTGTATGTAATGGGTTGATAAGGGTATAATTGTGTAATTATTTGTGTAATAACTTGTTTATAGTGTTTAAGGTTCAATTGGAACAATCCAATAGTAAAAACTAAGCTAAAGATCAAAAGGACAAAACTGGTACTCTTAGTATAAGTTACTAGTTCATTGTCTTTGATTGTATGTTGTTTTGAGCTCTAATTTGTGATGTTTGATGCTATATTATGTTAGGTTAGTTGATCATTATGAAATATGGATGATATAAAATCTTGAAATCAATTATACATATCACCACAAGGCTTGGAAAGGATGGACAAATACTTGGGACAAGACTTGACCAAAATCGGATGTTTTGAAGTCATTGGTGTGCCACAAAAATTAGGCACTGCATTAGGGCTATGCCCACACCCTTTGGGGCTTCTTAAATGATCAATTACAGTATCTAACCATGATTATGGTATCCCACGGATACTAGGAACCGTGATAAGGGTGTGGCACGACCTTATGTCAAAAATGGCAGCTTTGGTCCAAGTATAAATAGGACACTTAGTTGTTATGTTTCAGACCTTAGATTACTGCAGGACTTTAAATTAAACACCCTGAGTTTGATCCTTAGAAATTTCTTGGGTTTTGAATTTTCTGGGCATCATACAACTTGCCATACTAGTCGTATGGTGTGGGTACGGGCCAGGAAACCCATTTGTATGTTGTCCAGTGTTTGATGACTGAGTTTCTAGAGTGGTTACAACTTGCTGGGTATAGGTCATATGGTTGGTGATGGGTCGTTAGGTGGGGTTTGTCCTTTACTTAATCTAAAACTTAGAAATTTTACTTGGCTCTGAGTACAAGTGGCTCACTAAGAGTCGTAAGGATAGACTATGTGTCGTATCAAGGATTCATATGTTGTCCAGTGCCCAAACCCTTTGATTCTGTCTTGGATACGGTTTGAGAGTACTAGTCATATAGTATGGGTAGGACTTAGGCAAAGGGAGTCATATAGTGGACAGGGTGTGATGTCCAACATTCTTTTTAGGGTACGAGTGGTGGGTACCACTCATACGTTGTGTGTACGATTCAAGGGAGGGAGTCGTACCCTTTTGCGGAAATTTATACAATTTAAGTTGAGGGTATTTTAGACATTTCCTCACTTAACCCCTTATGAGCCCACGACTTAAAACACTTTTGGGACATCATTTACCCTATTATTTTCAATCAAAAACACTAGAAACACTATCAAATCTCTCTTAAGCTCTTGGGTTAAACAAAGACTAAGGTTTCCTTCAAGGTGGTCAATTAAAGTTCTAAGAGGTGGTTTTTCTCTGTTTTCTTCATTATCAAAGGATTGTTACTCCCCCTTATTGTTAGTTCAAATTAAATTCATGTTTTTAGGCATGGTTTTCATGGTTTTATTGTTGTATTATTTGGGTTTTGAAATATATGTTGGGGGGTTTTGGTAGTTCTTTGTTGGATAATGTTTTCCCATGCTTTTCTTATGGTTTTCATGTTATAATTATGATTTGAACATGTGGTTACATGGGAATTGTGAATTTATACTTGGTTTTGGTTTTGGAAATTACATGCCCTCAATATGTTTGTTAAAATGCCAATGAGAATGTTTTATCACATAGTTTGACAATTATTGAACTCCTTGCATTGCATAAAAGGTAATGGAACTTAAATTGGTTTAAATGATTTTGAAAGGATTTGAAAGGCCTCGGTGTCCATGGTATTGATTGAATTGGTAACTTGGGAGTCACATTGTTTTAATGGTTTTGGTTTGGCATAAATGGTTAGACTTGCAAGCTCTAGTGTTGGTACATACCAATGATTGAATGCCTAATAAATAAGACTCCTTGGTAATTGATTGGTTGTGGGTGAATATTTTTAATATGGTCTTAAAGAGGCAAGTGTTAGCTAAATCGTGGAAGGTGGCGTTCCCAAGAGGATAAAAATTGGAAACTCACATTTGTCGATATGAGGTCTTAATGATCGTGTGCATTATGGTACACTTATATTTTAGGAGATATACTAGTCATCTCAGGTTCTTTTCTCTGGTTCGTGTGCCTAACACAAGCTGGGGCCCTTTCAGCAGGAGGAGCTGAACCCATATAGCCCATGAGTGGTTTTAGGACGGTGAAGCTACACAATCCCACTTTAAAGGTTTTAAATGCATGCTAAACTTGATTACCTTCCCCGATATAATGTATATATATGTATGAATGTGATTGTATCTTGTATTTACTTGGTTTCATATGTTGGCATTATTTTATCCATATCCTAAGTGCATGCTAGCGTTCACCCGCTAACCTGTCTTCGGGCGTTGTATCCCCACGTGATGCAGGAACCTACCGTACTACTTCTCCCGCTCAGTGATTGGATTTGGAGATAACTTGTGTTGGATTAAAGTGGTAAGCTTCCATAATTCAGAAGGCTCTATTTCATATTATGGATTCTTCTACATACTTTTGTCATTTCATAGACTTTGATTTTGGCTATGGTCGGGGGCATGTACCGACCGAATATTGTTTTTCTTTCAGATAGGGTCTTTGATATGACTACTATAGGTTGGTATAGGCGGTGTTGGTATAGATGTCATCCTTGGCATTGGTATTGGTATTGGGGTTTACATTATTTAGACGTATTTGATTTATGATTGTTCCATTTTGTTATATTATATATATATATATATATATATATATATATATATATATATAATTTTAGAATTAATCTATCTTAAGGGTATAAGGCAATTATGGTTGGGTCTTGGGGGTAATCTCCGGTCCCGAGTGGGGCTTGAGGCACCCGACACGACTAGGCCTTGGTTCAGGTCATGTCATGTCATTAAGGGAGGCTGGAAAACACTTAAATTAGGGTTTTTCTTCCATTATTTTGGTTTGTTTGTGGATTTTAACATGTATTCATTCATTGAGATTACAGTTAAATTCATGATCGGCTAAACACCCTTTTCTGAGGTTAAGGCCAAGAACATGAGAATTATGGTTATGAATTGATTTGGTTTGGTTGTTTATCATATTTGGTTGTTTATTTGTCCTTTTTATTACTATTTTAAGGCTTCATGACCCTTAGAATACATACATCATCATCTTGTGAACCCGAAAGGAGGAACAAGAGGATAGAATGTAGGAAAGATAGATTAGGATTGTAATCTTCTAATTAAATGAAGATATAATTTGCATCTAGGATAGGAATATACCTAAGTGGCATATTTGGTTTAATTACAGGATGAAATATGAATGCATTTAACTTAGTTGTTGCATCCTCGCTCAACAATGTAGTTGCAGGGATAAGTTATATAAGTGATTAGAGGCTCAGAAGTCCATAGTCATAGTATAGACCCCGTGAAACAACCAAGATAACTAACCTAACCAATAAATTTCTATGACATAGTATGATTGTTCGTAGAGCCTTAAACCTGGGCTTTTCCCATTGATTGCTCAAACCTTTACTTTATTGCATTGTTTAGTTTACTGTTACTTATAAATTACAAAATTTTGTGGTTATGTATACACTGAATTAATCTTATTAGTGAACTAGTATTGGGTATTTGTTAATACAAGTCTCTGAAGGATCGATACTTGGATTATAAAAGTGCATTATCGTACTTGGTAAGACCACGTACACTGTGTGTGCGCTTTGGAATAACAAGTTTTTGGCACCATTGTCGGGGATTTGTAATTTGGCAACCGTCGTAGTTTTAGTTTAATTTTTGATTTCCTTGGTGCTTTTCACTTGGTCTTGGTTTTTAAATTTTCACATAATAGGTTAACAGACTAGTAAGCTGGCAAGGGACCCAGAATTTGTTGAACTAGATACTGAGCTCGAGCAACGCTTTCACCAATAGAGGAGAAAAGTAGTCCTTCTCTATCGTATCCTACAAATTCATGAGGAATAAGATAATCATGCTCCTATAGATGGGGATCCACCAGCCTGCAGGACAGTTCGCGAATTGGCATTCCCACTTGCAACTAATATGAGCTCTGCTATCCCAAACCAGCTGCTGGAGGTAGATTTGAATTGGGGAAGAGCATAGTGTAGCTTTTTCACAATAGTGGCCAATTCAACGATCTCTCACATGAAGATCCAAAGGTTCACTTGTAGAATTCCTTAGAGCTCTCAAATGAAGATCCACAGTTTCACTTGCAGAATTTCTTAGAAAACAGTAACACATTCTTCCTTATGGGTGTGCCAAGTAATTATGTGAGGCTGACACTCTTCCCCATTTAACTTTTGGGGATGAAAAAAAGTAGCTAAACGCTGAGCTAATAGGTTTAATTACAACTTGGGATGACTTATCTCGGAAGTTCCTCATCTGTTTGTTCCAATATAGCAAGACTGCGAGACTATGCATTGAGATTTTGAGCTTCAAACAGAGTCCAAATAAGAACCAATACCATGCTTGGAAAAGATTCAAGTCTCCTCTTTAGGACTGTGCACATCACCAACAGTCCAATGAGGTACTAGCTCACACTTTTGTTGAGGTACGTAACCATAAAATTTTTTTATGCTAGATTTAGCTATATGTGGTCATGCTGTGGAAAAGACATATAATGAGCTATACACTTTGTTGGACCAGATTGCCCAAGGACTATTTCCACTTTCCTTTCATAGATCAGATACTGGACAGACTTTCAAGTAGGGGTGGGTATTATTTTCTTGATAGGTACTCGAGATACAATCAAATCATGATGCTCTCAAAGACCAAGAAAAGACTACCTTTACTTTCCCCTATGGGATCTTTTCATTTAAGAGGATGACGTTTGGACTTTTCAATGCACTTACCACTTTTCAGAGATATATGATGTCCATATTCTCTGATATGGTGAAGGAAAAGATCGAGATATTCATGGATAACTTTTTAGTAGTCGGAGATTATTTTGACAATTATTTGTCTCATCTGGACAGTGCACTACAAAGATATAAAGAGTGCACTTTGGTGCGAAATTGGGAAAAATGTCACTTTATAGTGAGAGAAGGCATAGTGCTGGGGCACAAGATCTCCAAGCATAGAATTAAGGTGGACAAAGCAAAGATAGAGGTGATTGAGAAATTACCACCACTGGTATCAGTTAGAGGTATATCAAGCTTTTTGGGTCACATAGGTTTCTATAGAAGATTCATCAATTCTCTAAAATTGCATCCCCCTATGCGAAATTTTAGAGAATGAGATGAAGTTTGTGTTTGATGAGTGTCTCAAGGCTTTCAAATGCCTAAATGAGAGGGTTGATTTTGGCACCTATTATTGTGTCACCAGATTGGTTTGCACCTTTTGAGGTGATGTGTTATGTACGCTAAGTGACCTTGGGTGCTGTCGTAGGCTAAAGAAGAGAGAAGATCTTGTATCCCATCTATTATGCTAGCAAATCTCTTAACCCCATACAAAAAAATATACTATTATAGAGCAGGAGCTAGTTGCGGTGGTTTTCACTTTTAAGAAGTTTCAGTCCTAATTGATTAGGACCAAGGTGATAGTTCACACTGACCATACAACATTGAGGTACTTGATGATGAAGAAAGATACCAAACCTCGACTGATTCGTTGGTTACTCTTGTTTTAAGAGTTTGATTTTGAGGTCAAGGACCGAAAAGGAAAAGAGAATCAAGTCGTGGACCACTTATCCAGACATAAAGAGGAGACAATCTAGAAACCAGGGTATGATTGTGAGATAGATTATTATTTTTAAGATGAGCGTGTGTTAGCGGTATCTCACGATTTGATCCCTTGGTTTGCTGATTTTGCCAACTACTTGGCAAGTAATCTCTTTCTAGAAAATTTATCCTTCTAATAGCGATGGCGGTTTATGCATGAGGTAAGGAAATTCTTTTGAGATCCGTATCTGTTCAGGGTTTGAGCCGATGGAGTGATTTGAATACATATACAAGAGGTGGAGATAATGAGCATTCTAGAGGCTTTTCATTCATCACCAGTTGGGGGTCATCACAGTGGACAACCCATAATATTCCACAATGTGGGTTTTATTGACCTATAATCTAGAAAGATACTCCTAATTTTGTATAGGTCTATGACCAATATTAGTGTCAAGGTGATATTTTTTGGTGATATGACCTTCCCATAACACCTATCTTGGAGTTGGAACTATTTGATGTAAGGGAAATTGATTTCATGGGTCCATTTGTAAGCTCCTATAGTATGAGGTATATTTTGGTAGCTGTTGACTATGTTTCCAAATGAGTGGGGGCAGTTGTACTTTCAGAAAACAAAGGCAGAAGTGTCACTATTTTTGTAAAAAGAAATATTTCTTCCAAATTTGGCACTCCATGAGCAATTATTAGTATTGGTAGTTCTTACTTTTGCAATCAGTTTTTCAAGGCCCTGCTTGATAGATATGGTGTGAGGCATAAGGTGGCAACACTTTACCATCCATGGACTAGAGGGTAAGTAGAAGTCTCCAACAGAGAGATAAAGTCCATATTAGCAAAGATTATGAATGCCAATAGGACTGACTAGGCTAGAAAGCAAGATGATGTACTGTGGGCCTATCGGAAAGCTTATAAGACTACCATAGGTGCCTCTCCATATCAAATTGTATATGGTAAATCATGAAATTTATCGATTGAGCTGGAACACAAGAAACTTTGGGCATTGAAGAGGCTAAATTTTGATTGGAGAATGAGCAAGGTAAATGAGTTGGAGAAATTCTAACTCCATGCTTATGAAAGTTAGGCCATATAAGAAGAGAGAATAAAGTTGTACCACGATAAGAATATTGAGAAGAGGATGTTCAAATCTGGTGATTTGATCTTGCGATATAATTCAAGACTATGCTTATTTCTTGGCAAGTTGAAGTTAAGATGGACCAGACCATTCACTGTAGTTAAGGTGTTCCCATATGGTTCTGTTGAGGTAAAAAATAATGGTGATGTCCCATTTAAAGTGAACAGGCAGCGTGTGAAACACTACATGGAAAACCTGAACAAAGTTAGAGTTTGTACTGAGATGGACCTTGGTGATGTCTGAGTAGCCAAGAGAACTGAGTCGTGCTGCAATAATAAATTAGGTGCTTCATGGAAGGAAACCCAAGTTATTTTGTTGTTTGTATTCTTATTGTGTGTTTGACATCATATCTTCACACCTATGGTGCCACAGGTAGGTTCCTAACTCACTCATTTTTGTTTTGCGCATTGGGAACAATGTGTATTTTTCAGTTGGAAGTGGGGCTGCTTGTGGGTCTTGATATTCTCTTGGGGTTTTTGTTGTTATTTTCTAACTTTTGTTCCTAGTAGAGCCGACATATTTAGGCGTATTGCGTTTTGTTTTGTGATATTTTGAGTAAATAAGAGTTTTTTAGTATTTAGGGCAGTAGTCATATTTTGAATAATTTTTTATACCCCTCCAAAAATTTGAGTTGGTAGAACTGTGTTGATGTAGATACTTGTGAGCTTTATGGATCTTGTTATTGCCTTAGTAGTAAAGACATGATTACCATTTCCTAATAGTTGCATGAATTTGATAGGTAGTAGTTGGTGATATTGACTCGGTGATATGTGTGTGTGAGATACTACCTAGTTCCCTTTGTGTGTTGTATTCAAAACTTGCCTGGTTAGTCTTGCCTAGGTTGTAGGATAGTTGGTTAGGAAAGGATCATAGGCCTTTTTTTTTATGTTTGTCCACTGTTAGCCTAAATGACCTTCCATGTGCAAATTGTATCCCTTGATCTCTCTTTTGATCCTTAAAGCCTATTTTTCTTGTTTTTACCACTTACCTTCCGACTTATAGTACAATTGACCTATTTTGGCCCTATTCCTCCTTGGATAGTATGCACCTCGATACAAGTAAAATACCTAAGTTGAAGGTGGCTATCATAGGGGTACATTGTGTAAAATAGGTATGAAGAAGGGTAAAATCATAAAAAGTTAGTAGGGATAGGTTTGGTAGAAAAAGAAAAGAAAAATTGTGAAAAAAAGGAAGAATAGAAGAGCACACCAACCTGAATGTACAATAAAAAAATAAAAGGGAGAAATAAGGATGGAATAAAAAGAAAATTGTCTAGTAAGTGAGACCCCAAAGTTAGTGTAGTTCCAAGGAAGATTAGTCACTTTAAATGTCCATTTTATCATACCAGCCCCCAAGCCTACATTATATGCTGAAAAAGGTGCTTTAGTGATCCTAACATGACTATCTGAAGGCTAAGGTAAAGAAAATAAGGGCAAGCCTATGGTATTTTAATGCATTGACTGGAACTTCTTTGTTGAGTGTGAGTATCTATCGACCGTCCCTGTATTGACATGCATTACTTCATATGAGTAAGTAGGATATCTTTGTTGTGAGGGCACTTGAGTCATGTTTCTAGCTATTTGCTCATTTTGGGTAGTGTAATTTGTACATATGAGTGGTTTTATGTTGCTAATATAATTGCCATACCTTGATCCCATTATTTCACATTGTTGTGCTTCATGTTAATGCACAGTTGGTTTTGAAAAGCAATATAGGAGGAAATTTTATGATTTGAACTTAATGTGATGACTGGCTGTCATGAATATCTTAGATTCTCTTAGTTAAGTATCATTTTGTTTTGATGAGTTTTTGTTGTTTGAGGACATGCAAACATTTAAGGTTGAGGGTGTTGATGTGCTATAGAAATATAGCACTTTCGACGCTTTAAACGAGGAAAATATGCAAGTTTTTGAGGCCTTTTTGTTAGATTTGATCTGTTTGGGTATGTTTTGCATAAAACCATGTTTTGGATGATAAGTTCATGAAAATGGTGAAAATGTATTTTTGGCTACTTTTGGAGTGATTATGGATATTCGGGATGTTTTCTAACTTGATCGTGATCAATGCATGTTCGAGAGTCGAAGAAGAGCTGAAAAACTGAGTCCCGACACTTACTAAGTGGCCCACGGACCGCAGGTAGGACCTACGGACCAAAGGTATACAAAACATGTGCTAGAAAGCTAAAATCCCGAGAGCTGACTTGCAGGAATTTTCCCCATACGGTACCTATGGTCCGTACCTGTGCCCGGAGCCAGATCGTAGGTACAACCTGCGCCCGTGCCCAAACCACTGGTGCAGACAACATGTGGGCACCGATGTTTTCTCCAATTTCGTTTGGGCTTGGTTTTTAGGGTTTTATCTTGTACTATAAATACCCCATATGTACTTTTTAGTAGAGGTTACACACTTTTAACACTTATAATCATATTTTGATTTCAAGATCCATCTTTGATCTTGGAATTTCTCTGTATTGACTTTGATTGTGGTTTTCCATTCATCTTATCATTATGATTTCATCTTTGCCTTCAAATATGAATGTCATTGATTTCTTCATAAGTATGAGCGGCTAAAAACCCATAGCTAGGGTTGTGCAAATCCTGGATGATTAACGAAGTAGGAAAAGTGTGATTGTTGAATTGAACCAATACTCATAGCATGTATTGCGTTATCTTCATTATAATAGTTGTCTTAGTGATTGAAAACATTAGCATCCTATCTAGATATTTCTAGTTACTCCAAAAGAGGAGTAGTGACTAGGAAAAGATAATGACAACAGTAATTTGGGAGATAATTGTTGATCCATTGCCGCATAATGGAATATAGTGAATGACCATTAGCTTTTATCTAATAACTAGAGACTCAAAAGGTAATAGTTAAGTGAGATCAAGATAAGGGTTTGTAATGCAATATTCTAAGACTCAAAAGATAAAGGGTGAAATCCTTCTACTCGTCCAAAAGATTGTAGAAGTTACATAACTTATCGATTCAACATGCAAGGTATTGGGTTGGTTAAACATATCACAATAAACCTATGGAGTTGAGAAGCCAGGGGGAACACAATTCTATTGTTCACCTATAACTGATTTCAACCAAAGTTAATATTGTTAGTTTCTTGAGACTACTAAAAAAAAATCCTCAGATTTTCTTTCCAGTACTGCCCGTAGACTACAACTGCTGATAACTGTAATTCCATGAGTTCCCATGGGATTCAAACCCAACCTTAGTTGGGTTACTATATTTTGATAGTGACCATATCATCATCTAAAAGGAGGTGTTTCTTGGATGTCATCAGTTTGTATGTAATCCAACTTAGGTCAACTGATGAGGCTTACCAATACGTTGTTAGAACATGCACAACAGAAGGAACAATTAACCAAAATCAGCAACTTACATAGAAAACTTGATAACATATTAAAAAAAGAAAATAAAAAAACTTACCTCTTGAAGCTTTCACAAAATTTGATTTCTGCCTTTGCTCCTAGGACTACAACATTTTACTAACAAGTAGTTTTTGAAATGAAAAGAGTGCTTATTCCTCGGAATTTCAGAACTTATTTATCCATATTTTTTATTGAAAAAGGGAAAAAGAAGAGCCAAGAAAAACATTTTTTTCCTTTTAATTGCAAAACCATTTTCTCTCTTAAAAACCTAGTTAATGAGCAAAATATTTTTTTCTATTAAAAAAAACGTGTTTCTTAATAAAAAGGTCAGAATTTTTATTTTCCTTATAGAAGACTGGTAATTAATATTACTTTTTCTTGTAGGCTTCTTTTCTTTTTCAAAATTAATTAGTTAATCAGGTATAACAGGGTGTAGATTAAGAGAGGCTTCCAATTATGATATAAATTCGATAATAAAAGAATTATAATATCATAATAAATTACTAATTATTCCACTAAAAATCTTTAATTTCACTCCTGGATTCAATTTTGAAATCTACCATTACGTCATATTTAACTCTCCATGTTAGAATTACCAACACCAATCAATTAAATCAAATTCTCTAAAAAATTAACTCATTGATTAACATAATCCTTAACTTTTAATGCCCAACTTGTTTCACACCGACGGATATAAATCCACCTTCACGCTTTTCATGTAAAAACTTATAAGCAACCATAAGGGGGTGTCTTCTATCTCAAGTCTGAGACATCATTCTATCAATTAATTAATATTTCACTAAGTAATTTGTCATCATCCAACCTATTAGGAATATATTGACTCATAAAAGAAGCTCACTCTTTAATAGATTAAAACAATAAATCAAACCACATAGATCATAATAATTATATCAAGATTAAGAGTATAAGTACATGTAATGGTTTAAAGAAGCTATTTATCAAATTCATAACATAAACAAACATCTCTAATTAGTCTGTTTAATACATACGAAATGTACTAGGATAAGAAATTGGAATATTACCACTCCCATAATTAAGATCAAATTATATTTAATCTTGCGCTACAATCATCAAGATGTTTGTCCTACCTCATCTTTGATTATGAACATCAATTTATTACTTATAAGAACCAATAATTTTAATCTTTCGTGTATGAGTTAAAATACTCCATACACAAAATTGTATACTATATAAGTAAAGGACACACATGTTAACACAATGATCTATTCAAATAAAGATTTTATTAATATAATAAATTATTTTTACATGGGATAAAATTACAACAATATAACATAAACCATATGGTTAATAGTATATCCTAACAATCTGCCACTTAGAATCATAACCCTGCATGCATAGTTTTAACGCACATTTCTTCCACATGCTTGTCAAAAATCTTTTGGGTATTTTCCTTTATAAATGGGTGCACAAAGTTGTTCTTCGACTCAATAGTTAAAACTCTCACATCACCCCTTTGAATTATATCCCAAATCAAGTAATATTTTCTCTCAACTTCTTTTGTGGCTTTGTGGTTCTTTCAAGTTTGCAATTGTAACACTACTGTCATAATAAAGTGGTAGCGGTGTTTGAACTGATGAAAACCCTCCAAGCTCTTTCAAAAAGTTGCCAAGAAAAATAGCCTCCCTAGTCGCCTCAAAGGCAGCTATAATTCGGCTTCCATGGTGGAATTAACAACACATGATTGTTTGATACTCCTCCAAACAATGGCTCCATCTGCTAAAGTAAACACATATCATGAGGTAGATTTTCTAGAATCTTTATCTGACTGAAAATCTAAATTTGTATATGTATTAGGTACAAGATTCCCAGAGTTAAAAACAAGCATGTAATCCCTAGTCTTTTTAAGGTACTTGATTGTATGCTTAATTGTAAGTCCAATATTATTGCCTTAGATTAGAATGAAATATGCTAACCTTTCCAACAACAAAGCAAATATCTGGTCTAGATTCACAACATAGCATACATGAGGCTCCTTATAGCAGAAGCATAAGGGACCGCTTTCATTATCTTTATCTTATCGGTCGTTTTAGGAGACTAATATTTTGATAGAGTAATTCCATGCCTAAAGGGAAGGAATGCCTTTTTGGAATTTTTCATGCTAAACCTTACAAGAACAGTATCAATATAAAGTGCTTGAGATAAGCCTAATATCTTTTGTTTGCAATCTCGCATGAGCTTGATCCCAAGGATATGAGACACTTCTACCAAGTCTTTCATATCAAAACACAAAGAAAACCACTCCTTAATAGAATTCAACATGCTTATAGTATTTTCTTTGAGCAAAATGTCATCTACGTACAGAATAAAAAATGCTACTCTATCTCCACCCCATTTTTTATAGATGCATGACTTATTTTCACATTGATCAAAATCAAAAGTATTAATTGAATTATCAAAACAAGTGTTCCATGCCTTAGATGCCTGCTTTAAACCACAAATAGATTTTTTAAGTTTTCAAAACTTATGTTCACTACTACTTTCCAAGAAACCTTCTAGTTGTGCCATTAAATGCACTCATCAAGACTTCGATTGAGGAATGTCATCTATACATCCATTTGTTAAATCTCATAAATATAATGAGAAACAATGGACAAGAAAATCCTAATGGATTTAAGCATAGCTAATGGCGAAAAAGTTTCCTCATAATCAATTCCTTCTTTTTGAGTAAACTATTTCTCAACAAGCCTAGCCTTAAAAGTTTGCACTTTTTCATCCACACCTCTTTTTTTCTTATATATCCATCTATAGTCAATGGGTTTGACTCCCGCAGGTGGTTCTATAAGTTCCCAAACTTGATTGGAATACATAGAATCCATTTCAGATTTTCATATCAGCAATCCATATTTTAGCATCTTTACCTTATAGTACTTCATCATAATTAAGGGGTTCTGTATTAGGCTACTCAGGGATTCTATCATATGATTCTCCTAGAGCACAAATAGTAAGGGTTTGATAATAATTCTCCCACTACGACAACTAGTCACTGCAGGATCTGCTACACCTAGAACTAAATTTTGAACACCCTGAACGTCTTCTTGCACAATGACAGGTTGATTAAAATTATCCTAAATAATTTAAACCACAATTGTGGGTCGCTCAATGTTACTCCTACTAATTTGAGGTAGCATGATGTTAAGCGTTTGCTCTTGTGAAACCTCAGGCCTATTGATATTTCTCCTACTACGTAGATATAACGGTATGTCAATAATGGCATTTGGATTACTTTCTTGTGTTTCAATATTCGTTATTCTATTGCTCAATTCCTGTAAAATAATTTTACTTCTAGGAATATGGTTCATTAAATAATCCTCTTCAACAAATCTAAAATTTGTCGAAACAATTACCTTCTGTTTCTTAGAATAATAAAATAAACTCCCTTTTTCCCTTTCGGATATCCAATAGAAACACACACTTCTATTCTAGATTTCAATTTATCAAGCTTTCCTTTTAGCCCATGTGCTGAACAACCCCAAACCTGAATATGCCATAGACTAGGCTTGCACTCACTCCACAATTTACATGGGTTTAAAGGTACTGATTTGAAGGAACCAAGTTCAGAATATACTTTTTTGTTTCTAATGCATAACCTAAAAAAAGGGCAAATCTAAATAGTTTAACATCGATCTAGCCATTTCCATAAGAGTTTATTTAGTAATTCTACCACATCATTTTGTTGTGGTATATTTAGAACATAATATTGAGATGTAACTCCTGATTCTAACAAGTATTAATGAATTTTACAGAAAGGTATTCACTACCATGATCAAATCGTAATGTATGGATATGTTTGTTATGTAATTTTCTGTTTCCATCCTAAATTCTTTGAATTTTTCAAAGCATTTAGACTTATGGAGAGATAAATAATTGTATCCATATTTTAAGTAATCATCTATAAAAGTCACAAAATACTCAAAACCATCTCTTGCTTGTATATTCATAAGACCACACAAATTAGTATGAATTAATTCTAACTTATTCGTGGCTCTATTTCCTTTGGAAGGAAAATGTCTCTTGGTCATTTTACCTTCTAAATAGGATTCAGAAGTTGGAAGTGCCTCCACTTTCAATAAACTCAAAGGTCTATCAGAAACGAACCATAAGATCCTATTTAAGTTAATATGACCTAGACGTAAGTTCCATAAGTTTGTTTCACTAAATTCTTAAATACGTTTTCTTTTATAAGATTGATCAATATTATTCAATTCCATTGTTTGTAGAATATTATGGGAAATATCAAATATAAATAGTTCATGTACTCTAGGAGCAAAAATAATAAAATGCTTATTAAACCTATTAATTGCACAATTATTAGCAAATAAACATTGTAACCAACATTTGTTATTTTTGAAATTGAAACTAAATTCTTTCTTGCAGAAGGTTTGTAGCAAACATTATTCAAACTAATAATCTAGAACTACTAAACAAAGAAGGGATACTAGAATTGTGTTTGGGGATTTGGAGCACTCAAAGAGATTTTGCGACTATGGTTATTGTAGGGGTAATAAAGTTGAGTATTTTAAGTGGTACATTTATAGGATACATAGAGGTAGAGTAACGGGTCCAGGTGAGATTCCGATGGACTTTTGGAAGTGCACAAGAGGGGCAGGTATGTAGTGGCTTACTTGATTATTTAACATAATTTTCAGGATGCAGAGGATGCCTGAAGCTTGAAGGTAGAGCACAATGATTCTGTTGTATAATAATAATGGTGATATTAAGGATTGAAACAATTATAGGGGTATCAAGTTGTTGAGCCACACTATGAAGGCTTGGGAGAGGGTGGTACAGTTGAGGTTGTGAAGGATTGTGACTATTTTTGAAAATCAATTTGGATTTATGCTAGGATGCTTGACTACTGACGCCATCCGTCTTATTAGGAGATTGGTGTAGTAGTATAGGGAAAGGAAAAAGGATTTACACATGGTGTTTATCGACTTAGAGAATGCTTATAATAGAGTTTCTAGGGAGGTTCTCTGGAGATGTTTGGAGGCTGGAGGTGTCTCTATGGTGTGTATTAGGGCGATAAGGATATGTATGACAGATCCAACACTCAATTTAGGATGGTGGAGGGGACTAAAAGCACTTTCCCATCTTGAAGAGGTTACACCCAGGATCGACATTTAGTATGTTTCTTTTTGCCTTGGTGATGGATGTTTTGACAAGGAAAATTCAAGGTGAGGTGTCTTACTATTAGATTTTTGTGGATGATGTGGTCTTGATTGATGAGACATATAGTGGAGTTAATTCTAAATTGGAGGTTCGGAGATAAATCCTTGACTCTAAAGGGTTTTGGTTGAGTAGGTCCAAGACAAAATATTTAGAGTGTAAGTTCAGTGAAATGTCTTATGAGTTGGATGTAGTTTTTAAGCTTTATACTAATTCTACTAAGATAGTTTCAAGTATCTAGGGTATATGATTTAGAAAAATAGAGAGACTGAAAAATATGTCACTCATCGATGACACGACCTGAACCAGGGCCTAGTCAAGTCGGATATCTCAAGTCCAACCAGGATCGGAGTCCACCCCCAATAACCAAAACATTAACCGCCCTACACCCTATGCCAAAATAATTTTGACATAGAACAAGATAAGATAATATTAAATTAAAGACATGATAATAAGTTTAAAATCAAAATCAAAATCCACAACCAATTAACTGATGAGTGATGAATTTAACACTCATTTGTACTAAACATTTGTGCACACTATAATAATTTGAATGTATAACTGAGACATATTTATGATTAAATGCACTAAATTCCACATTTTGTAGGAATATAGGTTGTGAAATGGAAAGATGTGGATACAAGCTGAAAAAGAGAAAAATGAGGAAAGAAGTATAGCTGAAAGGCCTAAAGTAAGAACTGATCTTAGAAACCGCGATCGCAGACCTTAGACCTGCGATCACGGCCAGTCAAGCTTAGTAAAATAAACTTAATCGCAATTATTAGAGGGCGATCACAACCATTACGATTGTGGCCAGTCAAGCTTAGTCAAATGAACGTGATCACGATTATTAGAGTGCGATCCCAGTCACTATAATCGCGGGAATATCGATGCAATCGTGGCCTAATGGGTTTCATGATCAAGGACAATTCAGTAAAATGATGTAGCTGATTCCAAATCCCATATAAGGCATAAATCTTTTTCCCCTTTGGAAATTATTGACTTGGAGAGATTGAAAAATTAGAAACGTGATGAACCGTAGAATTGGAGAAACATTTTTTTTATTTAAACTTCAATTTGAGTTTGGTAAAATTAAATTATAAAGTGAAGATTCTCCTTATTTTCCATTTCCATAGATGCCATGAATGAATCTTTTGGTATATTTATTTCTCTTTACTTCATGAGTAGATAAGTTTTCTTGTCTTGGGATTATGTTAATCTAAGGTGCAATTACGTGTGGGTTGTGATGTATTTGTGTATATGTAGTTAGTTGATGATGGGTTTTATTATTGCTTGGTTAAATTAGTTGGGATTTGTAGGTGAAAGCCCCAAATACCCAAAATAGGTTTGTGGGTGAAAACTCCAAATTCTTGAAAGCTCAAACCATCCTTAAAAGAGGGGTTTGGGTGAACTTTTGGAATCCATATCATCCTTTAAAGAGGGATGTAGGTGACAGGGCAATAGTAGAGAATTAATGGGTGTAGTTTGCTAATTTTTGCTATATTAGACATAAGGGTGATTAGGAAGTTGACTATATCTTGGGCATCTTCCTAAAAATTGGGATGCCTAATTAGAAAATAGGTGAATGTAGTTAACACACTTTTAGGTATCCGAAAGGATCAACGAGTGAAATTTGTGAGGTTTTTTTTGAAAAACTAGCCTCAAGGATCTTAGACCTAGCCTACCATATTGTTGATAACTAGCATGTACACTAAATATTTATGTACCCATGCATAACTTGCCCTTAGGTAGACATAATCCCAAGATTCTCCTCATATCAAATTTAAATCACAAGTGTTGTGTAATTTCTTGACTTGAGCTGCTATTGACAAACACTTTCCAAAAAATCACCCCCACATATTTTTATTCATCAGTTTTGTTTCATTCACATTACGGGTAACTTATTAGTAGCATTTAATACCCATAGGACTAGAATTCTAATATCACTCCTCGTGGATTCGACCTCAACATAAGTTGAGCTATTGAGAACGATTATCTTTTACCAATGTCTATGGTATAGGTGATCTTATCAAAATGACGCCTTTACCGATGAGTGAAATTTAGTTTTCACCTATGCGGTGTTGAGTGTTTCTTTGGGTATGCCCGTAGTGATTTTGATTTACTTTCTTTGTTATTTTTATTCTTTGATTATGTAATCACTACTTCCTCCAAATTATTATGAGTCAAGAAGGCATGGATTATCTTGGCACCAAAGAGCATGAAAGTGCTATCCTTATTCCCCCACTGAGGGAAATAGAGTGTTTTATATCACAAGCGTGATTTTATAATTACTTCACATGAAGGGAATTTTTAGGGGTCAAGGCCATGAGGAAACGAATTTGCATTTGATGAATTTTGTAGAAGTTTCCGTACCCTTTGATATTGGACACATATACCAAGAGTCCATTCGATTGCGCCTATTCCCGTTCTCTCTAATAGGAAGGGTAGTTCTATGGCTATGATATTTTTTTGCCGAATTAATCACCTCATGGGTAATTCTTTCAGAGGTTTTCTTAAGCCAATACTTTCCACCTTTGAAGATGTTAAAATTTTGGGATGAAATTATTAATTTCCTCCAATTCCAGAAAGAACCGTGGTATGAAGCTTGGGGAAGATTTAAGGAGAAGCTCTTGAAATGCCCTAACCATGAGATGTCAGAAAAGATGCTACTCTAAATTTTATACCAGGTATTGGACCAACTTAACAAAGCAATAGTAGACAATACATCCAGTGGATCACTCATTAAATTATGGTATGGGGTTTCTTCAAAGGTATTGTATCAAGTGGAAAGTTTGTCTAGGGGTTGAGATATGAAGGATGTTGAGGTTTCCGTAGGGGCTCCCTCCTCATTCTTTGTGTGCCAAGATAGAAAATATCTACAGGAGAAAAGAGATTCAAACATTATAAAGGTAATGTCACACCTTGAGCTCCTTACTAAACATATGTTGGGAGACAAAATTTAAAGAGTAAATGTTATAGATGTAAGAGAGGGTAAACCATGTGAAAGTACAGAGGAAGAGATGATTGATGACAAGTTGAGTGTTTTACCTAAGTATTCAGAAGGTTTTGACCTTGCCTCTCAAGGGAAAGGTGGTAATCAAGGTCAGAATCTTGCAAGTCAAAGCATGCCACAATGTGAAAAAGAAGGGTACATCAATGAAGAAATTTTGGCTCGGATCTTGGTTGGTGTTGAGGGGATCGATAATATGGTGAAGGAAATAAGAAGTGATTTCTCCATGATCCACCAAACGTTTGAGTCCCACTCAACCACCATTCAACAACTTGAGGCAAAGTTGAATCAAATATAGGTCTATCTCATGGAGAGACTAAATGACGAAATGCCAGCGGGAAGGTAACAACTATTTTGGTCACTCGGGATGGAAAAAGTCTTATAAATAGCATTGAGTTTGATAATCTCGGAGAAAAAGAAGTTGATGGGCTAAAAAGGCAAAAATAAAGAAGTCTAATAATAATGAGCCAAATTCAAGTAGGTTTGTGGTTGAAAAGTCAAAGATAAATGAGTATCAAATTGTCTTCATACCTCTAAGCACGATTACCACCCTTTCTTTAAATGGTTCACACCAAAAGAAAATGCAAAGTTCAACAAGTTCTTTTATAAATTTAGCACCTTATTGTAACGCCCCGAGTCTGCACCCCCAAACCTCACATGGTGCTTACAACCTCGAAAGACCACAAGCTAATCCATGACTAGTACCTACTATGATCGCTGAATAATAATACTAAAATAATACGGATAAAAGGTTGGAATGCCATAAGGTTCATAATCTGAATACTGATAAATATAGTAATAGAAAAAAATATCTAAAAACTAAACACTGTCTGAAGTAGTCTAGTCTGAAAAGCCTCTAAATGAACTGTCTTAAAGTGGAGTTGATGGGACAAGTCCCCAACTAACTTCGACTACTAAAATACTAAAATACTAAAATAAAAGCATATCCTCAATAGATGAGGACTCACTATTGAATTTTCTACTGCTAACTGAATCTGTCTAAGCGCGGCAAGGAACCTGAGCATCCGAACCTATGATATGAGACATCATAGTGCAAAAAATTAGCATGCATCAGTATGTGGAATGTACTGGTATGCTAGATGATGTAAGTTTAAATGCAAGGGTTCATATGCATGAACAGTAACTGATTGAATAATATAGAGTAACTGAATATGAGAGTACATGGATAACTGAAACCGCTATAAATATTGAGTATGCAATACTGTACATATACATGTATACTGTAGCTTAGCTTTTACTGAAGCTGAGTGCTGAGTTTTGATAACTGATAGCTGAAATTTATTGATAACTGATTGACTATGTCTGATAGTCCTGATTCTGTAGAACTGAACTGAATTCTATACTGAGACTGAAACTAAAATTGTAGGAGGTAATCATCTAACTGACATGACCCTCTCTAAAATAAATGGGGTCCAATCTGTAAAACCAGCTGGAAGGGTGTCAGTATTGTACCATGGGTAAAGATAAGCTCAAGAGTCACCCTCATTGGTATGTGCCCTGAATGAGAATGGTGGTACGTTCAACTGGTAGGTAAGACACCTCATCAACCCTCAACTGGTAGGTTGATGTCTTTACCTATGCTGGATACGTAGTTCTAGAATGCAAAAACTGCTTCTAAGGATCACACCCTCTACTGTCAAGTGAGCTCCCACCTTTAGGTTCACTCGGTGCTGAATCTTACTCCCAACTAAAGACACTAATATCATACTGAGATGAACTGGACTGGTACTGAGTTGCACTGAGTTTTGTAACTAATTGAGTTCTACTATTTGTGACATTACTGAGACTATTCTGTAGCTACTATTAGGTAAACAACTAGATTTTCGTGTATTGAATACCCCCAGGACTCGATAGCATGGAAAGTAAAGCATTGCATGATCTTGAAAAACATAACAATAGATACTTGTTAACAATACATTCACCTAGGCATTTTATCAAACACTTGAGATACATGAACTTGTACATGAATGGCAACACATAACAACAAGTCATGATTTTCCCTATTCAATTAACATAGGCATTTTATCAAACACTTGGGGATTATGACTATTTCACATAAAGTTAGTCAACACTTGAACATCATGGATACAACACTAACTTGTTAAATTCAAGGGTTTATCCATATAGTCACATATTCATCACACATGCTATTCAATATCATGAAACTTGCAATTAAATCATGGATTGAAACACAATTAATACCATGAATCGTGAATACAATAAATTTTAAGCATGGAAATCATAAATGTATAAACTTGTATGCTTAAATAGGATTCTTCGACTCCATAGGTGAAAGGAAACCCAGGATGAACACCTAACATACCTGAGAAGATGAGTTCTTGAAGGTTCTTAAAGGATTTCTTGAGAATTGTTCTTGATTTTTGAAGCTAGGGTTTTGTTAATTTGAGAGAGAATGATTTATTCTTGCGAAAAAATGTGTAAATAATGATATATTAGGTTATTTAGGGGTTAAATCATGTGTTTAGGACTAATTAGAGCCATGGAAAAAGATCCAATTACCCCTAGAAAGTAACCAAAATTCGTCACTAAAAAGTCCCAATTTTGGGCTTCACCGCGATGCGGTGGCATCGTGGTGAGCCACTAGAAATCGACTGGGAATTGTGTAAAAAGGATGAACATAAAATTGACCCTTGGCGCGATGCGGCACCATTGCGGAGTCTTACTGGATTTTGACAACTGGGAAAATGGCCCTTGGTGAGACGCGGTGGAATTGCGGTACCTCACTGGAAAATGACATTTATAAAATAAAACATTGGCACGACGTTCCATTATCGTGGAGCTTTACTAGAAACTAACTCATTCCATATGAACTAGCTCTGCGACACGGTGCTGAACCTAGTGGCACACTGTTTTACAAAAATTGCTCTAACCCTTTGCTTGGGTATCAAATTTGGGCGAATTTTATATCATTGGAAAGCTGACTGACTTTCCTACGCAATGGTAGGTCTTAAACTGGAAATTTCTAAGTATTTTAAAAAAATATATAGAGATACTCGAGTATTGAGAGTTAAACTATGCTAAGGAAATATGGGGTATTATAATATCGCCCCCTTGGGGACATTCGTCCTCGAATGAGACTAATTAAGCTGAGAAATACTGATAGACTAAGTTTACATACTAAACATTCATATCTGATGCATGAGTACATGACTAAACCAATTCATGAATGCATGACTATTATGAAGATGATATGCAATAGTAATGAATACCAAATTTTAACTGTATCTGAACATGGAACTGATTAAATCTAAGGAAGAATATTACCCTAAGCTGAATTTGAGTTTGTGAGGAAAAGGTAAGGATACTTGGTTTACATATCTGCTTCTTCTTCCTAAGTAGCTCCGGTTTACATATCTGCTTCTTCTTCCTAAGTAGCTCCCTCAATGAACTGATTTTGCCAAAAAACTTTGACCAAGGAAACTTCTTTGTTCCTTAGTCTGTGAATCTGACGATCGAGAATTTGGAATGGAACCTCTTCAAAAGAGAGATCATTCTGAATATCTATGCCCTCTAAGAGAACTATGACTGCTGGGTCACCAATGCATTTATTTAGCAAGGAGACGTGGAATACTGGCAGCACTAAAGCTAGATCTGAAGGCAACTCAAGCTTGTAAGCTACCTTTTTGAAATGGCTAAGAATTCTAAGATGACTGGCATATCAAAGGATGATCTTTCCCTTCTTGCCAAAACTCTTCACCCCCTTCACGGGAGAGAATTTCAAGAACACAAAATCTCCAATCTCAAACTCGAAATCCTTTCTCCTCACATCTATGTACGACTTCTGTCAGCTTTAGGCTGCCTTAAGCTTTTCTCTGATCAACTAAACCTTCTCTAAGTCATCAAACACTAAGTTAGGCCCTACAACTGTGATATGACCTTCTTCGTATGGTGGTGCGACGTGTTACAATCGCATTTTCACCTTGGACGTGACCTGGAATCTCACCACGATGTGGTAGTATCACATTGAATTACTAGAAAATGACAATTGTGAACTGGGACTTTGGAGCAATACGCCACTATCACAGAGCAACACTAAAAATTAAATATTTCCATTTAAGTTGGCTTCGCGACATGCTGATGGCTCAGGTGATACACTGTCTCACTAAAAAGGCTCTAACTCTTCGCCTGGGTGTCGGATTTGGGCAAATTTTGTATCGATAGAAAGCTTATTGAATTTCTGACATAACCAAAAGTGAAAATCTTAAAAATTTGACATATATAAAAGTGTATTCATCTTTAAAGCATCTCTTTGACATCTTCAGGATGAATTTAAGCTAGGTAAAAGTACGGGATATTACAATATCTCCCCCTTGGGAACATTCATCCTTGAATGAAAGTAACTTAGATGAGAGAAGTGATAGACTGAAATACATGCTGAACATGAATAATTGAAGCATAATTTCATGACTGATATAACTGATAAGCTAAATGTATTATACTAGATATACATATCTGATGCACGAATAATGGATTTATGACTGCATGACTGAATTACTGATAAGATGAGTTTCTTATCAAACTGAATATGCATATCTGATGCATGAATGCATGACTGAACTAACACATGAATACATGACTGACTATGCAATGGTAATTGATACCAAGATTATAATGGAATTCTGAACATGAACTGGTCACCAAGTTGTAACTAAAATATGAATATGAAACTGAAAGATTTAGGGAAAGTTGTTACTTTGGTCTGAGTCTGAATTAGCGGAGAAGAGGAGAGGGTACTTGGTATGCATATTTGCTTCTACTTCCTAAGTAACTCCCTCAATGGACTGATTCTACAAAAGGACTTTGACTAGAGGGACTCCTTTGTTCCTTAGTCTACGAGTCTGATAGTCAAGAATTTTGATCGAAATCTCTTCGAAAGAGAGGTTGTTCTAAATATCTATGCTCTGAATAGGGACTAAAATTACTGGGTCACCTATGCATTTCTTGAGTAAAGAGACATGGAAGACTGGATGAACTAAGGCTAGATCTAAAGGCAATTCGAGCTCATAAGCTACTTTACCGAAGCGACTGAGAATTTTGAAGGGACCAACATATCGGGGACTGAGCTTTCCCTTCTTGCCAAATCTCTTCACTCTCTTCATGGGAGAAATCTTTAGATAAACATAGTCATCAATCTCAAACTCGAGATCTTTTTTGCGTATATCGGCATAAGACTTATGTCAGCTCTGAGCAGCCCGGAGTCTTTCCCTGATCAACTGAACTTTTTCTAAGGTATCGAATACTAAGTCAGGCCCTATAATTGAGCCCTCACTAACTTTGAACCAATCGTACACCTATTATGGAAAGATGATGAATATTCTGAGCTAACTTCTTCTTACTGTCCTCAACATCAGCAACACTACCCATAGACAGTCTACTGAGAGCATCAGCCACTACATTGTCTTTCCCCGGATGATAAACGTTACTCATGTTGTAATATTTCAAGAGCTCTAACCACCTTCTCTGATGGAGGTTGAGATCTATCTGAGAGAATATGTACTGAAGGCTCTTATGATTTATAAAGATGCCTACATGAACTCCGTATAGATAATGCCTCCAATTCTTTAAGGAAAAAACTATGGTTGTTAACTCAAGATCATGAGTACGATAATTCTTCTCATGGGGTTTAAGCTTTCTGGAGGTGTAGGCTATGACCTTACCATGCTGAATGAGGACACAACCCAAACCTACTCTAGATGTATCATAATATACTACGAATCCATCTAGACCATTTCGTAATGCTAGAACTGAAGCTGAAGTGAGTCGAGTCTTCAACTCCTGAAAACTCTTCTCGCATGAATTTGACCATTAAAACTTGACTTTCTTTTGAGTCAATATGGACATAGGGGATGCAATAGAACAAAATCCCTCAACAAACCGTCTATAATAGCCAACAAAACCCAAGAAAGTCTTGATATTTTATGGAGAGATTGGTCTGAGCCAATTTCTTACTTCTTCGATCTTTTGAGGATCTACTCTAATGACATCACTGGAAATGATATGACCAAGGAATGCTACTGACCTTAGCTAAAATTCACACTTACTGAATTTAGGAAAAGCTGATGATCTCTGAGAGTCTGAAGTACAATTCTGAGATGGTTTGTGTGATAACATTCACTACGGGAATAGACAAGAATATCATCTATGTATACTATGACAAACATGTCCAAGTACTGCTTCAAGACACGGTTCATCAAGTCCATGAAAGCTGCAGGGGCATTGGTAAGACCAAAGAACATGACTAGGAATTTGAAGTGACCATACCGAGTTTGGAAAGCTATTTTTGGAACGTCACATTCCTTGAATTTGAGCTGATGATAGCCTGATCTGAGGTCTATCTTAGAGAAATAGCTAGCACCCTGAATTTGGTCAAATAAATTATCAATTTTGGGATGTGGACTCTTATTCCTTACCGTGACTTTATTGAGCTGACGGCAATTAATACACATTCTGAGAGACCATCTTTCTTTTGCAAAATAAGACTAGTGCGCCCCATGGGGACATACTGGGTCTGATGAATCCCTTATCTAGGAGATCCTTCAATTGTTCTTTCAATTCTTTAAGTTTTGTTGGTGCCATTCTGTATGGCAGAATAGATATAGATTAAGTATCATGAAGAAGATTAATGCCGAAGTCTATTTCTCTTTTGGGAGGAATTCCTAGAAGATCTTTGGGAAAGACATCTGAATATTCACTCACGACTGGGAGTGATTCAAGACTGGGAACTTTGGAGCTAGAGTCTTTAACATGAACAAGATGATAGATACATCCTTTAGATATCATTTTCCTTGCCCGAAGGTAGGAAACAAATAGACCTCTAAAATCTAAAGTACTACCCTTCGACTCTAGGATAGGTTTATTCGAAAACTGGAACTGGACTATTCTATTTTTGCAGTCGACTGTGGCATAGCAGGAATGAATCCAATCCATGCCGAGAATGACATCAAAATCAGTCATCTCTAACTCGACTAAGTCTGCTGAGGTGACTTTCTAAAATATCATAATCGGGCAGTTCTTGTATACCCACTGGGCTATGATGGTTTTACCTATTTGGGTAGATACTAGAAGGGCTCTGCTAGAATTTTGGGACTGACTCCGAAAACAACTGCTATATAAGGAGTAACAAAAGACAAGAAAGCTCCTGGATTTAGCAAATCATAAACGTACAAGTGAAAGATTTGTAATGTACCAGGCTACTGATTTGGGTGATCAAATTAAGTTGAGGAACGGTTAAGCTGACCCTAAGGACCTGGCTAAGGACAATCTCTAACTCTGTGGCCTGTCTTTCTGTATCCAAAAAAAATACCACTGCCCGCTCTGCGAGTACCCTGATGGTGGTTTCCATATTTGAGTTTGTGGAATGCCATATGCCATATTCCACAAACTCAAATTGGGGAAGCCTCAACCTACGACAATAAAATTTCTCATGGCTCACCGGTCCATTAAGAAGTCGATAGGAGTTTTTCATGACGTTTTAGTTAAAGTTGAACGGTTTATCCTCTTAGCCAAATTTGTGATCTTGGGTTATGCATTGGATATTGAAGTTTCTATCATTATCGAAAGGCCAATATTTTCTACTAGAAAGGCTTTGGTGGATGTGGAATCCAGCGAGATGAAGTTTTAGTTGAATAACGAGGAGGTGTCCTTCGACGTATGCAAGTCCATGAAGTAACAGATGGACTTACAAGTCATCTTGGTGATTGATGTTTTTGATAGGGAGGTGACAAATCATGTTGATATGAGCTTGTTTGATGATTCTTTTATATGAGCATTATGGAATTATGAAAGAGAAGAAGTGGAAGAATTTGATGAGGTGGTTGCATCTTTAATGGGACTTGGATCTTATACTAAGAACCTGATAAAGTTGGACCTTGATCTTAAAAACCATGAAAATTTACCTGCAAAACTATCAGTTCTCGAGCCACCCAAAATTAAATTGAATCCATTCCCACCCCATCTGAAATATATGTTCTTGGGGGATGGATATATGTTATCTATAATCATTGTAAGTGACCTTGAGCCCTATCAAGTGGAAGATTTAAAGTTGGTGGTGAAAAGGTCATTTGAGCCATTGGATGGACAATTGCGAACATCATAGGAATAACCTCCGACATTTGTTCCAATAAAACCAAACTATAAAAAGATCATATGCCTAGTGTGGAACATCAAAGGAGGCTAAATCAACAAATGCAAGTGGTGGTAAAGAAAGAAATCATAAATGGCTTTATGCGGGAGTAATCTACCCAATATCCAATAACAATTGGGTAAGTCCGGTGCAATGTGTTGCAAAGAAAGGTGGAATCATGGTAATTAAAAATGAGAAGAATGAATTTATCCCCATACGACTGATGATCGGGTGGTGGGTATGTATGGACTACCAAAAGTTGAACTCATGAACCAAAAAGGACCACTTTTTTATACCCTTCATGGACCAAATGTTGGATCAGCTGGCTGAGGGAGAATGGTATTGTTTTGTAGATGGATACTACGGCTATAGTAAAATTTGTATTACCCAGGAAGACCAAGAGAAAACAACTTTTACTTTCCCCTATGGGACATTTGCATTCAAGTGGATGCTCTTTGGGTTATGCAATGCACCAATAACTTTTCAATATTGCATGCTATCAATTTTTGCAGATATGGTTGAGGATTCAATGAAAGTTTTCATGGATGATTTATCGGTGGTGAGGAACTCATCTTAATCGTGTCTTAAGAACTTAAGCAAGGTGCTTGAGAGATATGTAGAAACCAGCCTTGTCCTAAAATGGGGAAAATGTCATTTTATGGTCAAAGAAGGTATTTTGTTGGGCCACAAGATCTCAGGGAAAGTCATACAAGTTGATCAAGATAAAGTAGAGGTGATTGCCAAATTACCCCAACCTGTGTCCATAAAGGGAGTTTGGAGTTTCCTTGGGTATGCTGGATTGTATCAATGATTTATCAAAGATTTCTCCAAAATAGCTCATCCAATATGAAAACTCCTTGAAAAGGAGACAAAATTCAACTTTGATAAGGCATGCTTAAAATCCTTTGATCATCTTAAAGAGTTTTTTATTTTGGCTCCCATCATTGCGTCCCTGAATTGGTCATCCACTTTTATAGTGGTGTGTGATACAAGTTGGATTGCATTGGGTGTGGTGTTAGGTCAACGCAAGGAAAAACTCTTTCATCCCATATATTATGTGAGCAAGACCTTTAATGATGCTCAACGCAACTACACCATTACTAAACAAGAGTTATCGGTGGTTTTATATGCTTTTGAAAAATTTTGCGCCTACCTGTTAGGTATGAAAGTGGTGGTTCAATCAGATTATGCTACCCTTAAGTACCTCATGGCAAAGAAGGAAGCAAATCCGCACCTTATTAGATAGATTTTACTTTTGCAAGAATTTGACTTTGAGGTAAAGGATC
>NC_061121.1:210446770-210471147 GCF_002878395.1 Capsicum annuum
AGAAGACATGAAATTCCCCTCAAACCAAACCTTAAAGTTAAACTCTTTGACGTATAGGGGATTGATTGTATGAGCCCATTTGTGAGCTCATTTGGAAACAAATATATATTGGTGGTAGTTGACTATGTTTCTAAATTGGTGGAAGCCTTGGAACTTCCAAATAATGAGAGAAAAAATGTTACCTACTTTTTGAAAAAGTACATCTTTACACAGTTCGGAATGCCGCATGCCATCATTAGCGACAGAGGCTCACATTTTTGTAATCAGGTATTTGGGGCCCTTCATGACAAGTATGGGGTTAAACACAAAGTTGCTACCCCATATCACCCCTAAACAAGTGGCCAACATTAAGTTTCAAACAAAGAAATCCAAGTCATACTCGAGAATACAGTGAATATAGGCCGAACCAATTTTGCAAGGCATCATGATAAGAAACTTTGGGCTTATAGAATGGCCTATTAAAGTCCAATTGGTATGCCTCCCTAACAATTGGTGTTTGTAAATGAATGTCACTTGCCTGTAGAGCTTGAGCATAAAGACTTGTGGGCTTTGAAGAGGTTAAATATGAATTGGAAAGAAGCCTCCATGGTGAGGGTCACAAAACTACACGAATTAGAAGATTTCTGTGTCAAAGCATATGAGTGTTCCATATTGTATAAGGAGAAAATGAAAAAATGGCATCATGATGAAATATTAAGACGAAAATTTAATGTCTGCGAGAGTGTACTCCTTTACAATTCTCATTGAAACTCTTTGCGGGAAAGCTTTATTCTAAATGGTCGGGACCATTTGTGATTTCTAATGTTTACCCTAGTGGTGCCATCGAATTGGAAGATCATGAAAAAAAATAAATTTGTAGTAAATGGACAACGGGTGAAGCACTACAATGTAAAAGGTCTCGGGGTGGCAAAGGTGGAGTTTGTTTGTTTCAAAGACACTAAGTGGTGAAGAAGGAGGGTTGTGTTGTGATGTTTAATTAGGTGCTTGATGGGAGGCAACTCATCCTTGTCTTATTTCTTGTTTTTTGTTGTTTTGTAGGTATTTTAACACAAGTTTACTATCCAAAAAAAATATGGGAAAACGGATATGAAAAATGGCAGTTGTGTAGAAAAACAAAACAGAGCAAAAAATAGGAGAATTTGACCTCAGTTACTGCAATCATGGAACAATTTGACGTGATCATGGATGCCGATGGTCATTCATTTGCTACTTAAGGGGGTCCCTTATAACCCTTGTACTTCGTTAATATGCTGCAATGAGGGTACTTCAAGATTCTAAGTTGTGGATGTGTGAGGCTACTTTTGTTTCTGTGTGTTTCTTATGCTTAACATTTGACGAACCTTTCCCTATGATAGATTGAGTGACTAACTTATTAAGGGAAAAGCATCATGATTGAATTTTGAGCCATGAATATAGGGGATTTCTGAGTACCCCTGGCATCGAGGTCACAAATGCGATGAAAGTCTGAGTACCTGTGGCATTTTCGATTTGAGATCATATTTATACCTATGGCGAAGTCTGAGTAATATGATCCTAGGCCAATTCTCTCAAGCCTAATTTTGATTGTACTTAATTAGTGAGATGATCCTAGGCCATCTTTATGATATTGGAAGTCCACTTTATCCGAAAAATCCTACCCTTGCATAAATGTTATCCCAAGTCAGCCACATTGAGCCTTTGGACGTTTCTTCGGCAAACACATTGCAAGCTGTGAGGCTTTCAATTTTTATCCCTTTTTTGAACCCTACCATCCTTGAACTTAAAAATCTAACTTAAGGCTAAAGCCTAAGTTGGGGGTGGTGAATATTGAAATAGGTAACTTTGGGACATGAAGTTGTAAGTGGGAGGCTAAGAGCTTAAGCATTGAGAACAAATGAATAAGAAAAATAAAGGATCAAACAAGGGAAAGAAAAGCACGAAGTGTACAAGAAAAAGAAATGAAAATAAAATGGATGAACCAAGAAAATAAAAGTAGGCACATGGGTAAGGAGTGAGAAAAAGAAGTGGCACATGATCAAAAGTTGGATAGAATAGTGTGATGTAGATTTTCAAGGAGGGTATAGCCATGTTTTTCCTATATGATATCCTACCCTACCCCAAACCTACGTTACAAGCTCAAAAAGCCCTTCGAGATTTTCAACCAAGTGTATTCATTATAGTGGCAATTGAAGTATAGGGGGAAACCTATGGAATGGTACTTGTTAGCATCAAGAGTCCTTTGGAGGAATAAAGTTTCACACTTAAATCCCTTGTTGCATATTTGATAACTTGGTGTGTGGAATTTTCCTTCTTGTGAGGAGGAAAGTAAACAAGTTGAAGTGGGTGATTTTGTAATTTCCCAAAAAAGAAGGAAAAAGGAGTATAACATAGTTGAGGTCAAAGGAGAGTCACTTCTAGAGTAATAGTAATTGTTGCATGGTTTCTCTTTGAAGTCTTTTGCATCCTTGTGAATTGCATTTTACGTAGAGGGGTGTCGTGTGAATAGTTTTGCCCATGTTTGAAGAGCTATTTGCAGTAGTAATCAAGTTGAGCTCATTGTGATCATTAGGTTATAAAATTTAGGCATAAATGTGCATTATCACTTGGTAAGAGGTAGTGTTTCTTGAGTACGAGCAAAGCTTTAAGTTGTGGGTGTTGATGAGTGGTGAATTTACCACCCATTTGCACTAAACATTTGTGCACACTATTACTATTTGAATGTATAAATGAGACATATTTTTAATCAAATACCTAAATTCCATATTTTGCAGGCATACAGGTTATGAGATGGAAATATGTAGATGCAAGCTAAAAAGGAACAAAAGTGAGGATAGAAGTGCGACTAAAGGACCAGAAGCAGGAACCACTCTCAAAAACTGCTATCGTGATCTTAGATATGTGATCGCAGCCAGTCAAACAGAGTCAAATAAATGTGATCTCGATCATTAGAGGGTGGTTGCAATCACCGCAATTACGGGAATATCGGCGTAATCACAGTCTAGCGGGTTTAATAATCAAGGACAATTCAGTAGAATGACGTAGTTGATTCCAACTCCCATATAAGGCACAAATCTTTTTCCCCATTTGAGATTATTGACTTGGAGAGATTGAAAAATTAGAAACTTTGTGAACCCTAGAATTGGAGGAACATTTTTTGCATATGAAATTTCAATTTGAGCTTTGGTGAAATTGAATTGTAAAGTGAAAATTCTCATTATTTTCCATTTCCATGGATGCATTGAATGATTCTTTTGGTATATTTCGTTCTCTTTACTTCATGAGTAGCTAAGTTTTCTAGTCTTGGGATTATACTGAACTAAGGTGCAACTATGTATGGGTTGCGATGTATTTGTGTATATGCTAGTTAGTTGACGATGAGTTTTACTATTGCTTGGTTAAAATAGTTAGGATTTGTAAGTGAAAGCCCCAATTAACCAAAATGGGTTTGTGGTGAAAACCCTAAATTCTTGAAAGCTCAAACCATCCTTGAAAGAGGGGTTTAGGTGAACTTGTGGAACCCATATCATCCTTGAAAGAGGGATATGGATGACAAGGCAACAGTAGACAATTAATGGGTGTAGTTTTCTAGTTTTCACTATATTAGACATAAGGGTGATTAGGAAGTTGACTATATCTAGGGCATCTTCCTAGAAATAGGAATGCCCAATTTAGGTAATAGGTGAATGTAGTTAACACACTTGTTAGGTATCCGAAAGGGTCAACGAGTGAAATTCGTGAGGTTTTGTTGACAAACCAGCCTCAAGGATCTTAGACCTAGCCTACCATATTATTGATAACTAGCATATACACTAAATCTTCATGCACCCATGCCTAACTTGAACTTAGGTAGACATAATCCCAAGATTCTCCTCATATCGAATTTAAATCACAATTGTTATGTAATTTGTTGACTTGAGTTGCTATTGACAAGAACTTTCCAAAAAACCAACCCCTTCTCAATTTTTATTCATGAGTTTTGTTTCATTCACATTGTGGGTAACTTATTAGTAGCAATTAACAACTATAGGACTAGAATTATAATTTTGATCCTCGTGGATTCGACCTCAACATAAGTTGAGCTATTGACAACGAGCGACCTTTTCCAATTTTGATGGTATAGGTGAGCATTATCATTAACCATCTATTACCAATACCAATGCTAAAACTGATACCAACACCGCCCATGCCCATAGTATAGATTGCCACTTTCCTTGAAACCCTAGCTTAGCTTAAACAGAGAGCTTGACAGAGAATTTAGGAGTGTTTTTTTTTGGAATAATGTTATAATAAAGTCTCAGTGGAGGGTTTAAGTCGTGCTATCAAAAAGAATTAAAGTAGAAAATGTCCAAAATACCCTCATCTAAAAAGTTGTTAAAAGTCATCCTTGGTTATGAGTTGACCTACTAACTCGTTACCACATTATATGACTTATATCTTTGAATCATATCTTAGATAGTGAGTTGGAGACCTATTCATTGCCCACCTTACGACTCCAAGATCCCACTTATAACCTGACCCAATGACTCATAGGGTCCAGTTGTAATCAACACAGTACCCAAATAGGTCAAACACTGAACAACCTACGACTTCACCTCATGACTCGTAACCTATCCTCACGGCACCTAATGAACCACCCGTAATCAGAGTAGAGTCAAGCCACTAAGTTTCTGATTTGGTTAAGGTTCGTCCTATGACTTGTCACCACCCTTAACCACTTATATCAACAAGTTGTTACCAAGATAAAAACCTAAACACCATCCACTGGACACCTTATGACTAGGGTCACCCGACCCGTCAAGACACCACACACCTAGTATGGTCAAGTTATAATTAAGGCAGTGAACTCAAAGCTCCAGAAATTTTCAAGCTCCAAAATCTAGGGTGTTTCAATTCTCCCCCACTTAGATCATTTATCCTCGAATGATGGGACAAAATAGTGACTAGCATGATTAAATCCCAAATATCTCTACTCTTACCTTTAAGACAGAAAAAAAATTACCAAGGAATTCACTATCTTCCTTTAACAAAGACAGAAAAAAAGATGGTAATAACAACACATACCTTAAGCATGATTTTCCAAAATAGGGAATAGGAATGGATACTTGGACTTCATGTCCTCTTCAGCTTCCCAAGTAGACCCTTAGACCTTGTGGTTCCTCCATAGATACTTTATCGAAGCCACGTTCTTAGTATGCAATTGACGAACTTACCGATCCAAGATTTCAACTGAGACTTCCTCATAAGACAAGGAATTCAAAATACAAATATCCTTGATAGGCACAATTTGTGACAGATCATCCACACACTTCCTCAACATTGATACATACAATACCGGGTGAACGGAGCTCAAAGTAGAGGGCAAATCCACTTCATATGCAACATTACCAACCCTCATCAAGACCAAATACAGGCTGATGTACCGAGAATTGAGCTTTTCTTTCTTGCCAAACTGCATCACTCCCTTTATAGGATACACCTTTAAGATCACCATATCCCTAACCTCGAACACTAACTTCCTACGCCTCATATCCGCATAGGACTTTTGGAAACTTTGGGCAGCTTTGAGCCTATCTCGGATCACCTTAACCTTTTCCATGGCTAGGAGAACCAAATCCGGACCAAACATCTCCACCTCACAAACCTTGAACCACCCAATAGGAGACCTATACCTCCTACCATACAAGTCCTCAAACGGAGCCATCCCAATGCTATAGTGGTTCCTATGATTATACGCAAACTCTATAAAAGGCAAATGATCAACCCAACCACCATAATAGTCAATTACTTAAGCTCGAAGCATATCTTTCAATTTTTAAATAATCCTTTTCGCTTACCTATCTGACTGCAGGTGGAAATCCATACTAAGACTCATCTTAGTCCTCAAACTTCTCTGAAATGACCATCAAAAGTGTGATGAGAACTGATCACCGCGATCTGACATGATAGAAATAGGCGCCCTATGCAACTTCACAATTTTCTTAATAATAATTTGGCATAATCCTCAACTAAGAAATTAGTTCTCACTAGCAAAAAGTGAGCAGACATAGTCATCCTATCAATGATGACCCAAATTAAATCAAACTGATTCCAACACCGAGGAAGACCAGTAAAGAAATCCATGTTAATCACTTACCACTTTCACATAGGCAACTCAATTTCTTGATACAATCCTCCGGGCCTCAAGTGCTCAACTTTCACTTGCTGACACACCAGGCACTTATCCACAAAATTGGCCACATCCCACTTCATATTGTTCCACCAACAAATCTCCTTGAGGTAATGATACATCTTCGTTAAACCAGGATGAACAATATAATATGACTTATGCACCTCAGCTAAGATCCTTTCTCGTAACCAATCTACATCAGGAACGCACAATCTTCCTTGGTACCGTAAGGTACCATCGCCACTAACCTCAAAGGCCATCACTTTCTGCCCACCTAAATCACCCTTAATTTGCATTAAGATAGGATCGAACACTTTTTTCTCTTTCACTTCTTCACCAAGAGATAACTTTGCCACCTCCTAAAAAGACATACCACCATCTTCCGAGTTCAAGAGACAAACTCCAAGGTTATCCATCATAAGCCAGACTCCCCATGGATAACCTGCTAAGAGCATCAACAACAATGAGCTAGACTCCCCATGGATAACCTGCTAAGAGCATCAACAACCATGTTAGATTTACCTAGATGGTAGTGAAGGCTCATGACATAATCTTTGAACAACTCAAGCTATCTCTTTTGCCTAAGATTTAACTCCTTCTGAGTAAACACATATTATGGGCTCTTACGATCCGAAAGATATCCACGTGCACTACATACAAATAGTGATGCCAGATTTTCAATGAGAACACCATAACCAATATTTCCAAGTCATGAGTCGAATAAGTCTTCTTATGTACCTTTAACTGTCAAGAGGCATAAGCTATCATTTTTCCATGTTGCATCAAAATACAACTAAACCCCACTCGGAACACACTATAATAGACCATAAATCCATCAATGCCTTTCAAAAAAGTCAAGATCGGAGCCGCAATTAGCTTATCCTTCAGTTTCTCAAAACTACCCTCACAAGCATCGGACCACAAGAACTTTACCTTCTTCTGAGTTAGCTTAGTTAACGGGGCTACTATAGTAGATGAAATCTCTACAAATCTCTTGTAGTAACCAGTTAAACCTAAGAAGCTCTGAATATCAGTTAGAGTCACAGGTCTAGACCATTTCTTAACCAATATAATTTTCTGTGGATCCACTATGATCCCTTCACTAGATATGACATAATACAGAAAAGTGACCACGTTCAACCAGAATTCATATTTCAAAAATTTAACATACAACTGCTGATCTTTCAAGGTCTGCAATACAATACAGAGGTGATCGACATAATCCACCTTACTCTTACAGTACACCTGAATATCATGATGAACATAATGATGAAAATATCCCAAAACTAATGAAAGACTCTATTAATCAAGTCCATGAATACCTCCGGGCCATTAGCCAACCTAAAAGACAAAACTAGGAACTCAAAATGCCCATATTAGGTACAGAAGGTAGTCTTACGGATATCCGCCTCGATCTTAGTAAAAAACTTAGCTGAAGCTGATTAAAAAAATCTTCTATTCTTGGAAAAGGGTACTTATTCTTTACCATTAACTTATTCAGTTGCTCGTAATCAATACACATTCGAAGGGACCCATCTTTCTTAATCAGAAAGAAAATAGGTGCACCCCACGAAGACACATTTGGATGGATGAAACCCTTTTCAAACAAATCCTTTAACTTCTTATTCAGCTCCTTTAACTCAACTGGAGCCATTTTATATGGGGGAATAGAGATAGGATGAGCATCTAAAATAAAATCAATTCCTAAATCAATATCCCTATCAAGCAAAACACCAAGAAAATCATCGAGAAAGAACTCTAAAAATTCATTCACCACCGGGATGAAATGTAAAGAAGGACCCTTTGAATTAGAATCTTTAATCCAGATCATATGATATAGACACCCCTTGGATATTACTCCCCAAGCTTTAATATACTATACGAACCTTTCCTTGGGTGCTAGAGAACCACCCTTCCATTCAATAACTGGTTTATTAGGGAATTTAAAGAAGACCTTATGGGTCCAACAATCTAGAGAAGCATAGCATGAGTGCAACCATCCCCAATATGACATCGAAATCAACCATGTCTAATTCAAAAAAATCCACCAAAGTCTCCCAATCACCTATAGATACCACACAACCCCTATAGACTCTCCTTGACACCACAGAGTCACCCACTGGGGTAGAAATAGAAAAGGGGTCCAAAATACACTCGAGACCAAAACCAAAATACACAGCCTCAAATAGAGTCACATAAGAAAGAGTGGACCCCAGATCAAGTAAACAGCACATATTACAGGAAAAGAGTTTCAACATACCAATAATAATATCAGGCGATGCCTCAGACTCTTGACAAGTAGTGAGAGAATAGAGTAGGTTACGATCAATGCCAGATCCAGATAAGGCACCCTTTGGGATCGGGCTGATGAAGAGGAAACCAAAACCTTGCTTTCCCCAAAAGTAACCTTGGCCACTCAACAGCTTCTAAGCATATGCCATGGCTAACCACAATTAAAGCACTTATCCCTTTACTCATTGAAGAAACCCCAATTCAATCAACCATAAAATTTGTAGAAAGGATGTAATGAAGCCGATTACACCCTACTATCCTGAGATTGGGCACCGTGTGCCCTATAATTGTCGCTACGCTGAAAACATCGGTCACGAGCTGTCTTTAGGTAGGGAGCAAAAGATATAGAGTAGGACCCAAAATTGTCCCACATCCTCATGGGAACTTTCCACCATCCCTGCCACCATGATGCCACAATGATGTTGAATTTTCACTTACTCTGAATACTAGAATTTCTTGTTTTGTCTTTTCCCAATTTCAACCCGCTTCTTCTCTTTCTCAATCTACTGCATGTATAAAGCCAACCTAGAGATGTCCATGTCTTCTTTAATAGGGTACCCTTACTCTTCAAAATCAAGTCTCAAGACATCCTGGAAGCAAACTTCTTTATTCTAGCCCTCATGCTAGAAACCAACTCCTGAGCAGGATAACTGGTGAAACTTTAAGGCATACTCTTTGACTAATATCTTTCCTTGCTTCAAATTATCAAACTCTTCTGCCTTTGCCTCTCTCAGCTCTTGGGGAAAGAAGCAGTCTAGGAAAGAATTAGAAAAACCATCCCACAAGGTTGACCCAACATCGTCACCCCTTGTCTGATCCCATTCCTCATATTACTAATACACCACATCTTCCAATGGGTAGGCAGAAAACTCCATGCCCTCCACATTAGTGACATGCATCACATGGAAGAACATTTTAATCTCATCAATACAACTTTGAGGATCTTCCTTAACCATAACACCCGTAAAGGTTAGAGTGTTCAGCCTCATAAATTGGCAAACCCTTGTGGCCTCAGAAGATGGGGTAATAGAAACACCATGCTTGGACTAAGTAGCTACCAACTGAACAAAAATATGAATAGATTAATCAAACTCAGAATCCATCACATCAGCCTAAGGAACTGGAGAAGGACTGGAGGGGACCGATGGAACTCCAAAAGGAAAATCAAGAACAAGACCCCTAGATTAAGTCTGGACCCCATAAGCAAAAAGTGTCCCATCAACATTGTCCTCAGTAGGACAAAGAAGTTCTGTGAGCTTCAAATCACCTAGGAGGCATGATCTAAAAAACAAACGAACAAGAATTAGAGAAGATTTTAGGACCTTAGACCCTACATCCCAAAAATAGAACACAAGAAAGAGAAATATTCCTAAATACCTCGTAGACTCCCCCTTATGATTGTTGCGTACTAGACACTCATAAAAGAGACTCTACTAGGCACAGATTTGTGGACACCCAATTGACCATGAACTTAGGCTCTGATACCAATCCAATACAACCCAAACCAGGGCCTATTCGTGTCGGGTATCTCAAGTCCAACCAGGACCAGAGACCACCCTCAATACCTAAACCATTAACCACCCTACACCTCAATAACAAGATAAGATAATATTAAATTAAAGACATGATAATAAGTTTAAATTCAAAACCAAAATATATTCAAAACCAAAAACCACAACCAATTAACCATACATTACCAATCCCAATTCCAATACCCATACCAATGCTAACACTAATATCGACACCGCCCATGCTCATAGTAGTCCAACAAAGCCTCTAACCAGAATTAAAGAATATACAGTTAGGACATACCCCCGATAATAGCCAAAACCAAAACCTGAGATATAAAAATGATATACGGAATTCCATAGCATAAAATGGGGTCTTTTGGAGTATGAAATCTTACCACTTTAGTCTGACTCAACAGCTATCCCCGATCACTAAGTCACTGGCAGGAGGAATAAAAGTATGGCCAGTTCCTGCATCGCATGGGGATACAACACCCAAATATGGTTAGCAGAGTAAAAGCAAGCATGTAACTCAATGATAAAGAAAAAATAATTCCATTAATTCAAAACAAAATTAAATAGCCATATGCAATGATATTTATACATATATATATATATATATATATATATATATTGTGCTAGGATGGGGAACAAAGTTTAGCATGCACTTAAAACCTTAACCTAAATTGTGTAGCTTTACCATTATATATCCACCCTTGGTCTATATGGGTCCAGTATTACCCCCTGAACATACCCCAGTGCATGTAGCCGCATTAACGAGAGATATCATAGAAGGTTGGGGATTCCCGTATACCATTTGCTCTTCATGATACATATACATAGGTATAGACACTAGGGTTTGCCGTGTACCCCACAAGCATATGGTCACCAAGACTAACCCTCATGTCGGCAAACATGAGTTTCCAGTGTCCGTCCTCAGACTCACACCTTTACGGCTAGATATCATAACTTATTGCCCAATTAAAACATTTAATACATACCCAAACCACCAATTCCAAGAGTCAATTATTAAGGCATTATTAAGTGGTATCATTATATCGACTATAGCTTGCAAGCAATGTCATTATCCAATACTTAGAGTATTCCCGTGTACCCTACAGACTCCATTATTTAAATCACTTAAGGAATTCCTGTGTACCCCATAATTTTTTCCTAGATTATTCACTTAGGGGATTCCATTGTACCCCATAAGGTTTTCAAAACCATCCTTTACCATTTAACTATTCATATCATGCATTAGTTTCAAGAAATAAATCAAACCAAGCACTTTGGAGATTTTATTGTATCCCTAATTCAAATTGCCACTTTTTTCATAACTACTAACCAATTTTACAATATACGGTTGGGGAAATAGCCACATCAAAATTCACAAGTTTAGATGAAGTTATCATTATCATGTTCAACTACCATACCCATGCACCAATATGTTCAAAATCATCATTAAAACATTGAAAACCATAACTAACCATAGGAAAACATCATTCAACAATAAGCATTCAAAAAACCCCTACCTTTCTCTCAAAACCATAATAATACCATGAAAGCCATACATTAAACATGTTCTTTTAATGAAATATCAATGAGGGAAGAGTAACTTGCCTGAAATACTAAGAAATTTGGAAGAGATTGCACCCTTAAAACCCTGGATGACCACTTTCCTTGAAACCCTAGCTTAGCTTAAACAGAGAGCTTGATAGAGAATTTAGGAGTGTTTATATTGGGAATGATATTATAATAAAGCCTTGATTAAGGTTTTTAAGTCATGTTATCAAAAGGACTTAAAGTGGAAAATATTCAAAATACCCTCAGCTAAAAAACTGTTAAAAGCCGTCCTTGGTTATGAGTTGACCTACATACTCGTCTCCATAGCATACGACTCGTAGCTTTTAATCATATCCTATATAGTGAGTTGGACACCTATACACTATCCACCTTACGATTCTATGATCCCACTCGTAACCTGACCCAATTACTCATAGGGTCTGTTGTAACCAACACAGTACCTAAATAGGTCAAACACAAGATAACCTACGACTTTACCTCATGACTTATAACCTATACTCATAGCTCCTAATGAGCCACTCGTACTCAGAGCATAGTCAAGCCACTAAGTTTCTAATTTGGTTAAGGTTCGTCTTAATAACTCATCACCGCCCTTAATGACTCATATCACCAAGTCATTACCAAGATAGAAACCTAACCACCATCCACTGGATACCTTACGACCATGGTCACCTGATCTATCAAGAAATCGTATGACTCATATGGTCAATTCATAATTAAGGCAGTAAGCTCAAAGCTTAAGAAATTTCCAAGGGCAAAAATCTAGGGTGTTTCAATCAGATTGGGTTAGGGTGGATGAAATAGAGGCTTTCCTCTAAAATCTTATGAAACAAATAGTTACCTTCTAAACTTATACTTAAGTTCTACATAGTGGTGGTTAGATCGGCTTTGTTGTATGGGGCAGAGTGGTGGCCTGTTAAGAAGGCCCATATCCAAAAAATAAAAGTAAAAGAGATAAGAATGATTTGGTGGATGTATGGGTACATTAGGAAAGATAGGATTAGAAATAAAGTTATTAGAGCTAAGGTAGTAGTGGTATCGATGGAATCCAAAATAAGGGAAACGAGATTGAGATGATTTGATCATGTGATGAGAAGGGGTGCGAAGGTATGAGAGGTTAGCTAGGGATGGGTTCTGTCACGGCCCAAAATCCAAGGTTCATGATGGCACTCATCACGATGAACCTTGATGAGTAAGACTATCACCCAAACTAATACACAAAGGAGAAAAGAAAGAAATACCCCGAAGGTAGGGCTTCTAGACGAAGCCTAACCAAGAAGTATAATAAATGCAGAAAGAATATAATCAACAATGCAACCATAACTCCTAAAACTTGGTGACAATAGTATAATGAATAACGTATCTAGTACAACTTGAATCCAAAGAAATATATAAGATATCCAAATACAATAGAAGTTTTGTTTATAAAGTGAAACTAAAGATGTAGTCTATAAATAAAGTTAATAGAAGACATTTGGATGAAAGAAACATCAACCACTACCCCAAAAGCTCTAGATATCACCCAAATCAAGTAGTGTGGGGCGCACCTGAACATGAATCTGCACTAGAAGGATACAATAGGGATGAGTAAAGTCCACTTGTACTCAATAGGTATCATAGGCTGATCAAGCAAAGCAGAAAATAAAGCATACAAAATATATACTAAGGTCAAAACACGACCTTAATTTCCATGAATGATCCCAAAATAGACTAAAACCAAGATACGTATAATCTACGTGTCAAAACAAAGTCAACAATATCCATATTGCCTACTTTTGGTTTGGGGTCAAAACAAATCCCTGAAATGAGTTTTCAAAGAAAAAAGGCAAAACAATAATTTTACTTCAAAAATATGTTTCCCATGTTTTTAAGAATCTACAACTAAAAATCCAAGTCAAATCAAGTAAAAATGAGGATCAAATTAAAGAGAAAATATTTTTGAGCTTTACCGGGTAAAATCTTTGAAATATGTGTTAAAATAAAAAATCAAAGTTGCTTGAAGATAGGATTGATGAAAAACTAGTATAGGATTAGGAACATTATTCAAGTGAAAAGTAGTAAAATTTGGAGATAAATCAAGAAATGAGAGTTTTGGGATTTTTGAACAACAAATCAATAATTAGAGTAGAAAGGAATGAAATCTCACCTTAAATTCGTAATAGAATCAAGAAATAGATGTTAATCTAACTTTCCAAGCTCTCACAAAATTCACTTTTAAGTTCTCACACTATTTTAGGGTTTAACTCTCAAGAGGAAAGGTGAAAGAATGGCAAAATGGGCCAAAAGGAGGATATTTAAACTATACCCAGGTTACCAGGCATTTTGAGTTTAAATCATAATCCTTGAGCCCGATTTACCTTGTGAATCAGGTTGCAACAACAATTTGGTGCACCAAATTTTTTAAAGTCCCAACGGACTTCAAATGGATCCCCGAACTTCATTTGGAGTCTGATATACATAAATGAACTATGTAACCATGCTAAATTCGATGCTCCAGACTCAATGGAGGTATTAATGTTTTAAAGAAAATGATATTTTTATAGATTTGACTCGTGAAATCCAAAATCACAATTTTTCAAACTGAGGGTTGAAATGAGATTTAAAATCCATAAACTCCAAGCAAATATGTTACCACCCTAAAATCGATGTTCCAGATGCATACAAAATATACAATAAGGTTACGTCACCTCTAATCAGAAAATATCACATAATGGTAGCCCACACCACTTGCAATAACAATTCTAATATATATATATATATATATATATATATATATGTATGTATGTATATAACGCATATATAGAAATAATACCACCAAGTAGAACATAAGTACATATTATATGACATATAAGTAGAGCAAGGAAGAACATGCATATACAAGACAATTAGGTACAACTAATGTAATCTAAGCAAATAAATGTATGACAAGTCAATATGAAAATGTAATCACAACACAAAAATAATAAAGAAGTGCAATGTATAAGAGGATGATGATGATGGTGATTCACGAGGCTGTCTCACAACCTCTGTATACACCCACGGAGGCAAGCCTCCCGAACTGAGACCCATGAGGGGATAAAACTATAGACAATACATATATTCATATATCCATGTATCATTCCTAACACATCCTTCGGGAAGGGTTTTATAAGGTGTTATAATATCACCTCCCCAGCATCCCCTCGAGGAGGGTTTTAAAAAAGTATTGCCAGTGTTTTTCAAATGTTGCCATGGTGATACTATATTTCATGAATGAGTATGGTAGAAGGATGTAATGCTCACAACCAACCATATGATGTATTTCCACAACCAACCACAATGATAAATTTTCACAACTAACCATAATGATATATTTTCACAGCCACGTGAGACAATATCCGCTTATTATTTCACCATCTATGAATTTTCACATGTTTCATATGCCAATAATGAATATAATATCAATACACCAATGGTACCACATTATGCATTTCAACAACACACTACAATTATTCACATGTATTCAAGGCTATCAATATCACAACGAACCCCACACGGTTACACGTATCATATAATATCTCAATTTTGACAATTACATTACATATAGGACACCATACAGTCACAACACATAGATAAATATTTTTCATGATTAGTTCTCATTCTTAACAAGCACTTTGTACCAATATTTACTACTCATCATAATCTAAAAGAGTTAAGCCATAACCTGCCTCAAATTCCAAAATCGGTTTGCTATACTTAAAACTCACGATTTTACTTTCCATGAACAATCTCAAAATAAACTAAAATCAAGAAATATAAAATCTACATGTCAAAATAAATTCAACATTACCCATATAGCCTACTTTTGGTTTGGGTAAAAACAAACCCCCAAAATGAATTTTTTTTAGAAAGGCAAAATTGTAATTTTATTTCAAAAACATATTCCTCATATTTTTAGAAATCTACAGCTGAAAATTTAAGTCAAATAGAGTAAAAAATGAGGTTCTAATTAAAAAAAATTTTTTTGAGTTTTACCGGGTAAAATCTTTAAAATCAATGTTAAAATCAAAAATCAAAGTTGCTTGAAGATGGGATTGATTAAAAACTAGTAATTATACGATTAGGAACATTATTCAAGTGAAAAGGAGTAAAATTTGGGGATAAATCAAGAAATGAGGTTTATGGGTGTTTTGAACAAGAAATCAAGAATTAGAGTAGAAAAGGATGAAACCTCACCTTAAATTCGTAATAGAATCAAGAAATAGATGTTAATCTAGCTTTCCAAGTTCTCACAAGCTTCACTTTAAAGTTGTCACTCTATTTTAGGGTTTAACTCTCAAGAGAAAAGGTGAAAGAATGGCAAAATAGGCCAAAATATTTAAACTATACCTGGGTTACCAGGAATTTTGAGCATAAATCATAATCCTTGAGCCCGATTTACCTTGTGAATTAGGTTGCACCAACAATAAGGTGCACTGGATTTTTTAAAGTCCCAACAGACTTCAACGGGGTGCCCGAACTTCATTCGGAGTCTGATATACACAAGTGAACTATGTAAACATATTTTCATTGCTCCGAACTCAATAGAGGTATCAAAGTTTCACAAAAATGATATTTTCATAGAGTTGACTCCTAAAAACTAAAATCACAATTTTTCAAACTGAGGGTCAAGATGAGATTTAAAAGCCATAAACTCCAACAAAATGTATTACCACCCTAAAATCGACGTTCCGAATGCATAGGCAAAGTAATTATTATCAAATGTGGGTCGTTGTTATTCATGATCCCCTATCACCATTGGTTTACAAAAATTATTTTTTCCAAAATTTTTAATTATTCCAAAAACATAAAAATGCCCAAAAATACATCAAAACGACCCTGAATAGCCAACAAAGGGCCTAGGTCACAACAAATCTGTGAGTATTTCTCCGTGGATCATTTTCAATGAACCTATCAAATTTCAGGTCATTCAGAGTTCGTTAAAAACTGAAAAAACTTCAAAATTGACCAAATCCGCAATTATTGACCAGGCTGTTGCGAGGATCAGATGGGATGCCTGCACTTCTTTGCCTTGCCACTACACTACTAGTTAATCTATATAGGTGACCAAGGTAGTTGGGCCAATTCTAAAAACTTTACAGTTTTTTTCTCAATTCAAAAAATATTTTAGGCATTTTCTAGGAAAACAACTTATAAGGGTGAAACAAACTACCTAGGCAGAAGTCCTTGGCACCAAAGTTCTTTCTAGAGCATGTGAGTAACAATTATGGTTGGAATTAATCGAAACTTATCATAGTTTTACCCTTAATCCTCAAAAATGATTTTTACAAAACTAAGCAAAACATGTTAAATTCGTTTATGTTTTCTTGATGATAAACTTAGATTCTGAAATCATTAATATATTCAAAAACATGATTTATACAGTGATTATCAAAAAACATATAAACAATCATGTAAGTCTTTTACATTATCTAGTATATGTAAGAAGAGTACTAATAACAATTGTTAGAACATGCATATCAGAAGCAACAATTAAACAGAATCAAAAACTTATATAGAAAACTAGATAACATATTTGAAAAAAAAATTAGAATACTTACTTCTTGAAGCTTTCACAAAATTTGATTTCTGCCTTGCCTCTAGGACTACAGCCTTCCACTATTTCCTGACTAATACTGGTAATCAAACTTCTGTGGGTAAGTAGTTTTTGGATTGAAAAGAGTGATTATTCTTCTGAATTCCATCCCCTATTTATCTATGTTTACTATGGAAGAAGGGAAAAACAAGAGCCAAGAAAAATGGTTTTGCAACTTTTTTCCTATTAATTGCAAAATGGTTTTCTGCTCTTAAAACCCCAATTAATGAGCAAAACATTTTTTGCTATTAAAAAAATTTTTCTTACTAAAAAGGTGAGAATATTTATTTTTCTTATATAACATCGATAATTAATATTACTTCTTTTAGTAGGTGATAACGCTCAACTTACACTTCAGATTAAGTGCAAGGCGGTCGTCGTTAATATATTTATCCAAATTTAAAGTCGGGGTTCGAATCCATAAGGAACAATGTGAGTGACGATCAAATTAATTCGAATGATAGATACAAGTTAAATTCAAACAAATGGTACAAAAAGGTAAAATTGGGGATTAGGTTACTACACAAATATTTCTTTTTGGGTTTTCCTAGTATAAATTCAGGGCTACGAATAATTAGAGTTTTAACAATTATGCATGGATCTCAGGATTATACATTACTAAGGAAGTGACATGTGGGAGTTAGTAATCAACATCAATTTAGTAAATCAAATATGGGTAGGCTTGGTTATAGATTTTGATGCTAGTCTTTCAACAAAACACCAAACTTTCACCCATTGATTCTTTCGAACACCTAATAGGTGTGTTCAACAATTTGTAACCATAACCTCAATCTAGGCATCCCTATTTCTAGGATGATACCCATGGTATAGTTAATCTCACTTTCACCCTTTTGTCTAAGATAGTGAAAATTTAGTGAACTACACACATAATTGTCTATCATTGCTTTGGTTTCCATATCCCTCTTTCAAGAATGATATGGATTCTTACACTTAACCCAAAACCCTTTTTTCGAAGATGGCCTTGAGCTTTCTAGAGCTTAGAGCTTTCACTCATCAAACCCATATGGGTATTTACGGCTTTCACCCATCAAATCCCAACAAAAATAGCATAACAATTATAAAACCCATAAACATAAACTACCAATTAGATGCTAACAATAACAACCCACACACACTTAAGCCCCTATTCACACATAAATCCAAGAGGGAGATTCAGCTACACATAAGATAAAAAAGCATGGATATACCTATAATCTCCATTGAAATGAATTGTTGAAGACTTAAGCGAATGTTACTTCAAACTTGGCTCTCCCACAATATCAACAATGGAAGTGAGCAAATCTTCAAAAGAAATCTATATGCAACAAGTGTCATACCATAGGCTTGCCCCTATTTTCAATTGCCACTACAAAGAAAGTAAATGGTCAAAAATCTCAAAGGACTTTCTAAGCTTGTAATGTAGTATTAGGTTAGGGTAGGATACCATTTAGGAACAATATGGCTACAACCTTCCTTGAACATGTACATCACCTTTTACAATTCTTTCTTTTTAGACTAATGATCACTTTTCTTTGTTTTCTTTCTTTTCTTATGCTTACAAATCGTTTCCCTTGTTCACTACTTTTGTTTCATTTCTTTTCTCAATTCATTCTTTTGTTAGATCCTTTCTTTTTCTAAATATTTGTTTTCATCACTCAGACATATTGGGCATTTCACTAACACTTTGTGGCTCCAAACATCCTTCCATCACTTTCACCATCCCCAAATTAAACTTTAAGCCTCAAGTTGTATTTTCCAGTTCAAGAAGGGTACGGTTCAAAAGAGGGATGAAAAGAATCAAACACGACTTGTATTGAGTTTGCTAGAGAAAGGTCTAAAGGCTCAAACTGGGAACTAGGGATTACAATAATGCACAGGAAGGCTTTTTAGGCTAGAGTGGGTTCTGGAATCAAAAAAATAGACTAAGGTCATTTCTCCAGCCACATACAACCAAAATTAGTTTTGAAAGACTAACTGGGCAAGTTCTAGATAACGCAAGTGTACAAGAGATGAATACTAAAATCTCACCACACATGGCATGCAAAATTTTCCAAGGAAGTTAAAATGTCCCTCCTGTGAGAGACAAAAAGTGAAGAATTTATCACTATTTACAAGTCAACAATTTGTGGAGCCACAAAAAGAGAAAAAGATTTGTTGCAACAATGCTCACGTCCATGCCCTTGATTTTTTTAAAATTTTGGAAGGAGGTGGTTTCTTGTTTTGACGCACAATTTGATAAACTATGGCTACCAACAAAGCCTTAGTCTCACATCTTGGCTCAAAACGAGAAAACTACCCATATAGCTACTCATACTTTGCCAATGGTGTAAAAAGTGATCCCAACTTTACAAAATAAAATGCCACAGGTACTCAGACTTTCTTTGCATTCCTAACACTCATGCTACGGGTACTCAAAATTCCCCTGCATTATGTCTCAATCAAAATCAAACTAAATGCTAAGGTAAAAAGAAAACTAAAACTAAAAGACATAATAATCCATAAAATAAGGGCACCAACCGTGTACCCAAAAATGTAGCATCCACAACACAAGGATAAAAATATCATCCAAACACTATTGCAAAACAATCATAAAAGGAAATATCTGGTAACACAACACCAAGACAATATAACTAAATCTGGGGACACCCCCTACTGAAAGAAATGTAGTGTCCACACTGTATATGTAAGAAAACAAGAGTAAAAGGGACTCCCTATATCCACATGACGAGCTATCTCCTTCTACTGACTCAGCATCACCACTACCTACATCATCAGTTGACCACTCTGTAAGTGCCTCATCCTTACTATCTAATCTCGGTGAAGATAGTGGATGGTTGGGTTTGAACACCTTGAAGATGTTTTTCACTCCCTTCCACAGCTTTCTAAAAAATTTATCTCTTTTTTTCTCTCTTCACTATCTTCTCATGCGAGTCTTTGAGGTCTCTGTGAGAAGCAACTAAGGCCAAATAGGCTTTCTCCAGAATGGCCACTGTGGCATACTACTTCTTCTACTTCGCCATGTACTCCTCATAATCTGACCGAGCCACATATAAATGGCGAGTAGTGGAGGACTCTCCTGGTCCCTAAGGTAATCTGGATAATAATTCGTTTACCCCTTGCATTTAAATAAATATATCATCAAAGGCAGTGTTCGATGAGTGCCTGTAAGAGTCTGTGTCCTTTTGGACTGATTTTCCTGAGTCCATCTTCCTCTTCTTACACTGACCTGGATGCCCTCGCCTGTGAATTTGAGTGGAAAAATGAGGGAGCATGGGAGTACCTAAGTGTCTGTAGCATATTTCTCTACTTCTGCCCTCCTACATAACTCGATGATAAGGGAAGGAAGGAAAATATGAGTACCTCCATGTTCTTGAAGTACCGCCACTCGGAGAAAGCAATCTCGACCACATTCAGAGAAATACCAGATAGGAGGCAGGCTACCATCTGAGCTCTCATGTCTGTGATAATTGTCATGTGAGTGCATGGTGAGACTCTATTATGAATGATGTCAACCACAGCCTGGCTTCATCCTTGAAGTCCTTCATCAAAATATCTCGCCTGGTGGTGGCCCAGGGAAATACTTTTCCAAGGCATAAGATATCATCCATCCAAGTCCCTAGCTCGCATCCCTTGGCACTAAACTCCCCCATGTCAGCATTTGGGATCCCATACACTACATTAATTTGCTCTACTCTGAAGTTCACTGGCTTACCCTAAAGTTTTATTAATGGGTTCGTGAGGGAAACTATGCTGAGGTTTGTATAGAACTCACGCACACATTTCTCATTAGCAAAGAAGGGTTTAGGGGAAAAACATATCCACCGGGTTGTAGTGAGCCTGGCATGAAATTTTGAGAACTTTTCTTCCACTTTGTCTAGGTTGATACCCCTTTCAGGGAGTAGCTTTATTTTGTGGAAGTCTGCATCATCTTGGTATTGGCATTCTGCAACCATGAATCGGGTGTCATTGAAATTTCCCATTTATGAGTGACCTAGAACCTGTAAGTAATACAACTCAAGCCAATATTAGAATTATCAAACCAAAATTCATGCTAGAACAAATAGATAAGCTCATGTGGTAGTGTTATGGAATGTTTTGGGGGAAGTTAAGGATGTGCAAAAATTTTGATATCTACCTGAATTTGTCCTTAGGTATGGCGATTGCAGAGTGTAGACCGCGACCACAGTGATGTGATCATTGTCATTGAGACTGCAATTACGGTACCGGATACCAGAATTGACAGCTTCTGTGCAGTGCTCAAAATGAGATTATAACCCCAATTCTTTGTTTCAACTAGGCATTGTAACATTATAAATGTTATGCTAAAGCATAGAATGTGTGATTGTATCCCCTAAACTTTAAAGAGTTCAAACTAAACTCATTGGGGCATTCAATATAACCCATGGAGTATATGATTGTTTCAACCCTTTAAAGCTTAAATTTGGGTACTCAATACTTCCCCATTAGTGTGCACTCCTACTATAACAGTCAACCACAACAAAAATTTCAACTAGGCATGTATTTAGCAATTGAAAACACTAATTTAGGCCATTTTCTATGTTATGGGTTCTAAGCATGCGATTATAACAAAACCAAGGAAATAAAGATAACATACCAAATTAAAGGATGCATGAGATGAGTTGGTACTAGAAAATGCATTACGAAGCCACAAATTTGAGAGTATTTTGAGAGAAAAATTGGAAGAATTGAGTGGGGGAAATGGAATTTGAATAGTTTTTAAGATGATAATGCCGTGACCATGGTCATAGTTCCACGATCGCAGTCATATGACCTCTGCAATCGCGGAGGCACAGACCGCGGTTGCAGTAACTGAAACTAGACGACCGTGGTTCCTGCCTTTTTTTTAGACAAAAGCTGCCAATTTCACACTTTTATTTCCAAATTCGATCAAAATGCCTCATGGCACCACATTTTATGGATTACGCATGTGCAAAAACATAGACAAAATCTACTCTAGCATGCTCAATTAAAAAGGATACGTGCCACTTTTTGTGGCATGATGGGTTTCCTCCCATTGAACACTTAGTTTAATGTCTTAGTAAAATGCCCCTTCCACTTTCTTTTGTGCTTCTACTTAGAAGTTTCAAATCTTCATCCCAATTTTTTCTCAATATATAATGAGCGGCAAAGCAACAAAAAATTTAGATATTCCAAGATAAGGCTTGGAAGAGGTGTGGAAATGGCAAGCAAGATTTGATCTCTCCATTTTGAAGATTTGAACCTTTTACCCAACTTCACATCAAACTTTTAAATTTGTTCCTTGGATAAAAGTAAGCACATCAATAAGCCATTCCTTGTTTTTTGTAGAAAGCTCGACCAACAAGAAAAAGTGTTTGGCCGAAGCCAAAAAGAGGGTGACCCACTTTATTCACCAAGCGAATAATCTTTGCTTCGCGACTTCGGAAGTTGAGCATCTTGGCCATTGATGGATGGGATTCCATTTTCTCCTTTGAAATGTCAAACTCCAAAATATAAGAGTCGTACTCTGTCTCTCTATAATCCTTCATTTGTTCAAAGGGATGGATTCTCATTACATTCTCTAAGCCTAATGTTGAAAAGTGGGTTGAACGAGGTTCAACACCTAATTTTGGGTCAACCTCCGCCGAAGATATTCACCCCTAAGGAGCTAGAGTCATTGTAAGAGATTTACTTTGATTCTTTTCTTGACTCTAAACTCATTTCTTTTATTTTGGCTTTTTCTTCCTCATATGAGTCGGATGATTGGGAAGCCGCTGAGGATTCTTCGCTACCAAGATCATCATCATATCTTGGTTTCTATTGTTAACAAGCTTCCTCTTGGGAAATAGGCAAGGTTGTGAGATTTTCAAGAATGATGTTCCTGCTTAATTCCCTTGCCTTGATATTTTCCCAGTCGAACACCCCGTAATATTAATATAAGTCTTGTCCATTCTCCTCGATTATAGTCACCCAATCCAAAATAGTTTGAAGCATCGCTCCAAAACTAATGGGTCCGGTTTGTTGCTCCTCCTTTTTCTCATCATAAAACCTATCAATCTCATAAGAAATACTAGCAATTCAGTTAGTATAATAGGGTGAGGGGCCTTTGGACAATTATCCCAATGTCATAACGAGCACCTATACTTCCTATAAGGAGTATAGTTACAATCTCTCCTGAAGTGTGGTCCTTCATAGAATGGACATGAGCTGTCAGGATAGGAATCCTAATTACCGACATCATACTTTTCAGAAGATACCATAGAGAAAAATAAAAATAAACTGAAATCTACCTACAAAGAAAAATCACAAACAAATATATACAAGCTTGAATTTAAGCAAGTAAACTAAAATTTCAAACTTAGTACGCCAAATTATTCCCCGACAACGGTGCCATTTTATGATAATACTCAACTTACACGTCAATTTAAGTACAAGAAAGTCATCATCAATATATTTACCCAACTTTGGAGTCGGGGTCGAATCCACGAGGAACAATATGAGTGACGGTCAAATTAATTCAAAATGATAGATACAAGTTAAATTCAAACAAATGGTACAACAGGTAAAATGGGGGATTAGGTTTCTTCACTAATGTTTATTTTTGGGTGTTTCTAGTATAAATTCGGGGCTATGAATAATTAGACTTTTAACAAGCATGCACGGATCTCGATATTATTCATTACTAAAGAAGTGACATGCGAGAGTTAGTAATCAACATCAATTTAGTAAATCAAATATGGGTAGGCTTGGTTATTGATTTTGATGCTAGTCTTTCGAAAATACACCAAAATTTCACCCATTGATTCTTTCAAATATCTAATAGGTGTGTTCAACAATTTGTAACCACAACCTCAATCTAGGCATCCTTATTTCTAGGATGATACCCATGGTATAGTTAACCTCACATTCACCCTTATGTCTAAGATAGTGAAAATTTTGCGAATTACACACATAATTGTCTATCATTGCTTTGGTTTCCACGTCCCTCTTTCAAGGATGATATGGATTCTTACACTTCACCCAAAACCCTTCTTTCGAAGATGGACTTAAGCTTTTTAGAGCTTGGAGCTTTCACTCATCAAACTTATGTGGGTATTTGGCGCTTTCACCTATCAAATCCCAACCAAAATAGCATAGCAATGATAAAACCCATAAACATGAACTACCAAATAGATTCTAACAATAACAACCCGTACATACTTAAAACCCTATTAACACATAACTCCAAGAGGGAGAGCTAGATACACATAAGATA
>NC_061121.1:210474147-210528681 GCF_002878395.1 Capsicum annuum
AAGATAAATAAGCATGTATATACCCATAGTCTCCATTGAAATGAATTGCTGAAGATTTAAGCAAATGTTACTTCAAACTTTGCTCTCTCACAATATCAACAATAGAAGTGAGTAAATCTAGCACTTAGAAAGTCTCCAATGTATTCTTCACCCAAAATTTATACAATGTTTTATTCTCCAAAAATGGAGGCTAGAGCCAAAACCTAAAAAATTAGAAAAGATGGAAATTGATCTTTCAATCAAGGGTTTGGGTCATTTTGTTCAATTTGGGATCAGCACATGTAATTATAGATTTTCCCTTGGGTTGATTTCCTCCACTAGGCCGCGATCGTGCAATTCTGGCTGCCATCACGGATACGTGACCGCAGTCAACATCAGCAACCACGGTTGGAAAACTTTTGCTTTACTGCAGCGATCGAGGTCGAAAGACCGCGACCACGGTACCTGAGGCTCTTCTGCTCCAAGTCTTCAGTTGTACCTTTCTTTCTCTCTTTCAATCATTTTACGCTTCAATCCACATCTTTTGATCTCCTCAACTTTATTCCTACAAAAAGTGGATATTAGTGCATCTAACCACAAAATTTATCTCATTTAATCATTCAAAATAAGGTAATGTGCACGAATTATGAGTGTGAATGAGTGGTAAAATCACTACTCATCAGTAGGCTTTTTTTTTCAACTTGATTAGTTAATCAGATATAGCAAGGACCGCAAACTTTTCAAGCGAGGCTTTCAATTATGGTATTAATTCGGTAATGAAAGAATTATCATATCATAATAAATTATAAATTATTCCACTAAAAATCTGTAATTGCACACCTCAATTTAATATTGAAATATATCATTACATCTTATTTAACTCCTCATGTTAGAATTACCAACACCAATCAATTAAATTCAATAAAAAATTTAACTCGTTGATTAACTTTATCCTCTATTTACAATGCTCAACTTTTTTCAGATGATGGATATAAAATTCACTTGCGGTTTTTCACGTGAAAACTTATAAGCAATCATAAAGGGATGCCTTCTACCTCAAGTCCGAGACATGGTTCTATCAATTAATTAATATTTCACTAAGTAATTTCTCATCATCCAACCTATTAGGAATATATTGACTCATAAAAGAGTCTCACCCTTTAATAGATTAAAACAATAAATCAAACCACATAGATCATAGTAATTTTGTCAAGATTAAGAGTATAAGTATATGTAATGGACTAGAGAAGTTGTTTATCAAAGTTTAGAACATAAACAAACATCTCTAATTGGTCCGTTCAATACATACGAAATGTACTAGCACAAGAAGTTAGAATATTACCACTTACATAATTAAGATCAAATTATATAATCCTGTGCTACAATCATCAAGATGTCTGCCTACCTCATCTTTGATTGTGAATATTAATTTATTACTTATAAGAACTGATAATTTTAATCTTCCATGCATGAATTAAAATACTGCATACATAAAATTGTCTACTATACAAGTAAAGGACACATATGTTAACACAATGATCTGTTCAAATAAAGATTTTATTAATATAATAAATTGTCTTTACATGGGATGAAATTATAATACTATAATATAAACCACATGGTTAAATAGTATATCCTAACATATGTATGGTTTGTATTGATACTACTCTTGCTATATCCTTTTGAGGTATAGTCTTTTGCAGGAATCAATGTTGGTTTCATGATTTTTGCACTTAGTGTTTCTTCAGCAGCTCCCGCTCCTCTTGCTCAAAGTGGAAGTTGTGTTCGGTCTTACTTTAATTTTAGAAGCTCTTGTACCTACTTAGACTCGATTCTTGAGTAATTTTATTTCTAAAATTATGTTGTAAGTGTTTCTGTAATAATAATGGCTTATTAATTAATTAAGAAATTCTGCTTTAGTTCCTTAGGATTAAAATAGGTGTTCTCATGATTAGGTAAATTGAGTCGTGGTGACAGATAATCTCCTAATATTTTTAGTAGAAAAACATTCCAAAACCATCTGGCCCAGGAGCAGTGTTAGTATTCATATTTAAAATAGAATTATGGATTGCCTCTTAAGTTGGACTAGTATAGTCAACATAATATTATCATCACAATATATTTGTTAGGTAATACATTCTAGATGATGAAGCTCTAAGTGTTTCCTTCCTTGAGAAGTCTGGAGAAGTATTGAACAGCTTCCAAAGCTATTTCTTCATCTCCACTGATCCAATGACCTCACTCATTCTTGATTCGATGTAAGATGAGCCTTTTTTAAATCATTTATCATGGCATCAAAATATTTGCTATTGGAATCCCCTTCTTCTAGCCATTTGATATTAGCTCTCTATCTAAGAATGAATTCTTCATATTTTATCTATTTGGTGTGTTCAACTTGAGCTTTATGAAGTTCTTCTCTTCTCTTTCATTTTCAACATATTCAATTTCCAACAAATGCATCTTGTTCTCCCATTCCTTAACCTAGACAAAGACATAACCAATACGATTCCTAGACCATTTGATGAGTATCTTGCTGAGATGTTTAATCTTGCTCTGAGATATCCAAATACAAATACCTTCCACTTCCATGTTCCAAGCATTCTGTAAGACATCTTTAAGATCATCTTGGTCAGTCCAAAAATTCAAGAATTTAAAGTACCTGATACTGCTACATTCTGAGTTCGAAGATCTTACTGTCGTAGGCATGGGGTTAAATACACGTGGCTTAGTCAAATATTTAAAAACTAATACTAGAAAGGTTAGACCGTCTCTTTGCTAATAATGATTGGCTCCAAGCCCACCATAATTCTCAGGTTGTACACTGCCACATTCCTACTCTGACCATTGTCCCACTTCTACTTACACTTAAAAGAGTCAGGTAGTAATCTCTTAGCTAACTTAGGAACTTAAAAGGTTATTGGCTAGCTGTTTAATTATAACTAAGTATTAATTACTACGTACATGTTTTTAATGGTAGAAGTAGTGATTTAATTATCAACCAAAATATACTTATCAGAGGCAATTCAGATTTTTCATATCTAACTTGAACCAAGAAAACAAGATAATTTAAGATATAGTGTACAAAAATAATAAATTATCTAGTGTAACCTTGTAGAGATAAAGAGGTTATTTCCGATAAACAGTCGGTTTAAAATAAAGCATATTCAAGAAGTTAGGAAGAGGAATACAGAGATAAGGAGAGTTACAACAACAAAACAATATGAAATGAATAGCGATACACAATATATATTCATAGGAACCAACAACATCACAACAAATTAACGTAAAGCACAAAACACATGTGATACATGAAGAACAAGAAACTATGAGAGTAGTGATAATAAGCCAATGATTAAAACATATTTCTGAATTTGTACTCTCTAGGATAATTTCGCAGATGATCATCATTGAACCTGAACTTACAATTTATTGAAATAAAATTAATAAACGGTGAATGAATGAAGAACTCCAAAACCGCTAACAAAACAAGTACAACTTCTAATCCTACAAGAATATTAACAATTAACGCTGACCTAAATAAAGATTCGTAAAATTGGTGATTGAACTGGTGCCATTGTCCATGACTTGCAATTAGGGGTGACAAATGGACGGGTCAATTCAAATATGGACGGGTGAAAATTGGTCAGATGAAAACGGATAAATATTCGATCCGATCCATATTTTATATGGATCACAATAGGTAAATCCAATGAATAATATGGATATCCATATTATACATTGCTTCTTAGGTAAAGAAAAGAATTATCCTTCACTACAAGCATTTTTCTTCCTTTTCTTCTTTTAAGGTGGATGTCGGTTCTTATTTAATAGGCCTATGCATTAGGTTCTTATTCGGAAGAGGAAAATAATATGCAAACTAAAAAATAATTCTTTAGCATATTTATTTTTTATTTTAAAAATTATAATAAAATTAATTTTTCCTTTATAATATACTTTTTATTTATTTAATTTTGCAATTTTTTTTTGAAAAAATTCTGTATGAATAAAAATAATGACGTCAAATTGCGCATATCCGTGGTACTTGACATCTTCAGTTTCTTGTAAAATGAAATAGATATAGCTGGGCTTCTATTTACTTCTATTTTATAGGATGCACTAGGCTCTTATTCTAAAGAGGAAAATTTTAAAAGAGAAAATTGTGTAGAGCAAAATAAAAGCATAATGAAAGAAGAAAAGAAGCTACATTTAGCATCAAAAATTGAGAAAATGCAAACTGACCACCTGAGGTCGATTTAAAAATAAAAAATAAAAAATTTAATAAAAATAAATTAAAATATTTTATTTCTTTAAAAACATTTAAGTCAACCAAACTTTAAAATTAAGATTTATATTTCTTCATACCCAACACGCCCTTAATACATTTTTTTTTTAAGATTCCTAGCCCTTAATTTAAGGGGAGGGCAATTGGTGGATACTCATAGGTTATTCATATATCATGATACATAACATGGGTTAGATTTATATTTGGACCACTTTTAAATGGTTCATACCCGACCTATTTAAAATGGGTCGGATGGATAACCATAAATTTGACCCATTTTGTTACCCCTACTTGCAATCAACATTTTCTTCATTAGGGTTAAACTTAAGTCCAAGCAAAAAATTCTCTTGTTGCTATTTGACTTCTTCAAAATCAGAATCATTGTCTTTTCAGTTGTTGTCATCGACATTTTATTAATTTCATCATAGTGACATCTCATGTGACCACATAAAGCTTGACCCAAAAAAAAATTCACTCATAAATTTCCATGTGTGAAATTAAGGACTTGGAGTGGACTACAATACTTGAAGAAATTTGAGTTTGAATTTAAGTAGAAGTCCCACTTAAAGTGCAACCCTAACAAATGAGAGTTCAGTTGGAAGAAGAAGTTTGATTTTAAAAAGAACTCTTTGGAGAGTTGGGTTTAAATAGAGGGAGAGGCATTCATAGTCACTCACGTACTTATAATGCAAAAAGTCAAATGACAAATTGACTTAGCAATATGCAACTTGGAGACTGAAGAAACATGTTGCTGGACCTGGTCCTGGCTAGTAATAAGAAAGATAACGAGTCTTAGTATTTATGTATTAGGGTTGATTCTTTGAGCTGTAATGTTGATGTAATCCTAGTTTCAATGAGTTATAAACTGATCTAAATTATTATTTTCAAGTTATGAAACTCGAAGATATAAGGTCACATACCTTGGGAGGTTGTGATTTGATCATTAAAGATGAATTAGAGTTTATAATTCCTAGGTTATAGAAGTCTTGTAATTTGTTATTACTGAGGCTCAAGTTGATTAATGAAGTATGGGATGAAATCTTGTAGTGGTGCAAGTCATGATTTTTTACACCTTTTTGAGTCGGGTGTTTTTCACATGACAATAATTGTCTCCTTTACTTATACTATTACTGCTTCACTTAAATACGTTAGGCAATCTATTTTATTCAAAGGCAACTCTTGAGTAACTACAAGTAAATTTAATTGGTCGTGTAGTGTATCAATTAGTATAAGAGCGAGGTTATCTTATAAGGATTAACACCTAAGATAAGATCATAAACTCTGCACCACTTATTGGACACAGTGAAGGTTAGCTAACAACTCGACTCCTACTCTTTGATGGCTCTTATTTCATTTGGTCGAAAGACAAGATAAAAACGTATATTTAAGGAGAGGATTATGAATTGTGGGAAATAATAACTAATGGACCAACAATTCCGATGAAATAAGTGAAAAAGGTAAAAAAGTGAATTCGCCCCAGAAGATCTTGTTGCACTCAGAAAGGATGCAAAGGCCAAAAATTTTCTTGTTTGTGGTCTTGGTCCAGTTGAGTACAATAGAGTGTCTAACTGTACCATTGCTAAAAAAATTGGGATGCTTTGGTGAATGCACATGAAGGTACAAGCCAAGTAAGGAAATTCAGAATTTCCTTACGTTACACTGAATATGAGGCATTCAAAATGAAGAAAAATGAGTCACTACAAGACATGCTAACTAGATTGACTTCATTGGTCAATGAGTTATCATCTTTAGGAAGAGTTTTATCTTCTGAGGAACAAATAAAGAAATTTTTTAGAGTCCTGCCAAAGTCATAGTAGGATTGACCCGACCCAACCCGAGGCCTTGTCGTAATGAGCGTCCTAAGATCAATCGAGATCGAAGACCACCCTTATTACCTAACCTAACCTTCGTCCGCCTACCCTGAGTTGGCTGAATTTTGAGCATATAAAAAGATAGCGTAACTATCCCACTTACAAACTCTGGGATATGTCTATTACCGAGACCGACTCAACCAAGTCCAACCGTCTGAACCCAACCAATAGGCAAACCAACCAAACCATAATCATATGAGTTTCATAATAATTAAATATAATCCCAAAATAAAAGAGGATGGAACAGTGAGAAATTTAGTCCTACTGTATCAGACCCAATACCAATACCAATGTTAAGGTTGACACTAATATCAATTCTGCCCATACCAACCCATAGTAGTTCCATGAAAGCCTCTAACCAAAAGAGTATTGAAATCCAGTGGGGATAAGCCCCCAACCATAGACAAAATCAATATCCATAAATAAACCAAAGTATAAAATAATATCCATGAAATGGAGCCTTCTGAAAAGATGAAAGCTCACCATTTCAATCCAGTAGCTGATCTCGAATGTCCGATAGCTAAGCAAGAGAAGTAAAATGGTCGGTTCCTGCATCATATGGGGATATAGCCGCCTGAAGATGGATCAACGAGTGAACGCTAGCATGAACTCGGGATAATGATAAAATAATGCCAATTAGTAAAACTAAGTAAACCAACCATATGCATACAAACCATATATATATATATATATAAAACCATGTCGTAAAAGGGAACTGGGTTTAGCATGCATTATAACCATTACCCTGGGTATATGTAACTTAACCATCCATAACCACCCACGAGCTATATAGGTCCATTTTAACCTTCTGAATAGGCCTCGATGTGTGTAGCCACACGAACTGGAGATACCACAAGAGTAAGGGATTGCTAAGTACCCTCACCCTCCATGATACATATGTGCAATGTGCTTAGTGGATTCCCGTGTACCTTATTGTATCATAAAAGGGTCTCTATGCCCTACCCCTCATGTCGGCAAATATGAGTTTCCAATGTTAGTTTATTAAACTCCCACTTTCACGGTTAGCTCTCCCACCCCGCCATTATTGCCCAATTAAAACCATTTCCAACCAACCAATCCATTATTCCATTTATTATTAACCAAGGTTCTTAATAGTGGTATCATCATACCGACTATAACTTTCAAATATTGTCCTTAGCCAAACCTTTTAAGGTAAAGGAATTCTCGTGTACCCATTTACCAAGTTAACTTGGGGGAGTCCCATATACCTCGCAAGTGTTCCATTATTATATTTTCTTAGGGAGTCCCATGTACCCTACAAGTTATTCCTAAACATGTTTACTTGAGGGACTCCATTGTACCCTACAAGGAGTTCAATTAACCATAACCATGACCACCAAACCATTCCATTTAAACCATTCCAAACTATTTAACCATTTAGGTTTCCATTACCAAACCATACCACGCAATAGGTCATTTAAAATCCAATAATGTAGTGAAAACATTCTCATAGGCATTTTATCAAACATATTGGGGGCATAGTATTTCCAAAACCAAAGTCAATTAGCAAATAATCATTCTCATGCAACAAATTATCCAAAATCACCATTAAAGCATATAAAATCATAATTAAAACATGGAAAACCATAACCAAGCATTTATAACCAAAACTCCAAAATTATATTTGAAATTCCAAAATCATACAATAATCAAACCATGAAAACATTGTTTAAAACCATGCCTTTAGTTGGAACTAACAATGAGGGAAGAAAACGTGCCTTAAACCAAAAAAATAATGGAGAGAAATCACCAACACTAGCCCCAAATTAATCTTTAAGATGAAACCCTAGCCTTCTTTTACCCAAAAGCCTTAGAGAAAATTGTAGAGTGTTTAAGAAAAGTTTATAACTGATAATGAATAGAATAATAGGGTAAATAACCTCCCAATAGGAATGTAAACCGTAGGGCCTTATTAGTTTAAGTGGGGAAATATCTAGATTACCCTCACATAAACTCCCAAAAATCCCATCAGGTGGGTACAACTATACATACCAGTTGTACCCTCCAATACGAGTGGTACCCACCACTCGTACCCAAGGCCATCTCTCTTGGACCCAACACTGTCCAAGGTATGACTCACCGCAAACTATGTCTTATCTAATTATACGACTAGTAGCCCTGATTCGTACCCCTAGCAAAATAGAATCCCAAGAGGATTGAACATTGTCCACCATACGCGTCCATGGTATGACTCATACCCTGGATTACGGCTCATGGTGAGCCTCGTACTAAGATCAAACTTAAGTTGCTAAGCCTAAGATTAAATGAAGTAACCAACAAACCTGTATCCATTGATATGACTCATACCACCCAAGTCGTACCTATTCCAAAAAATAAATTCAACCAACACTTGTTAACATACGACTAACCTATTCCATTCGTATCCCAGTGTACGAGTTATTTTCCTAGTCATATCCTACCCAGAGACCAGAAATCGAGGAAATTTTCAAAGGGCCAAAAACCCAGGGCGTTTCAGTATTCCCCACCAAGAACATACATCCCCGAAGGACGGACAAGCTAGGGTAGCCACAAGTAAGATTCATTTGCATTATCAAATATCAATCATACCTTTAACCAAGTTAGAAAACACAAATGCGAAGATATTAATCTTTTCTGTAACAAACTCAAAAAACAAAGATGTGTTCAAGAACAAATACCTTCTACATGAATCCCAGAAGAAGAAAATAAATGTGGATACTTGGATTTGATATCCTCCTCCGCTTCCCATGTATCCTTTTCCACACTGTGGTTCCGCGGTAGAACCTTAACCGAGGTTACATCCCTTGGTTTGTAATCAAAAAACCTGCCTATAGAAGATCTCAATCGAAACCTCTTCATAAGATAAAGAATCCGAGATACCTAAGCCTTCCAAAGGAACAACTAAAGAAGGCTCGCCAAGACACTTCCTCAATAAGGAGACATACAATACCAGATGAATGGCCCTTCGTAAAATCACATAAGGATCAACAAACTGAGGACTGAGCTTTCCCTTCTTACCAAAATGCATTAATCTCTTCATGGGAGATACCTTTAGGAATACCTTATCCCCAACCGCAAACTCCAAGTCTCTGTGCCTAACATCCGCATAGGACTTTTGGCAATTTTAGGCAGCCTTAAGCCTTTCCTGAATCACCTTCACCTTTTTCATAGCCTGATAAACCAAATCCAAACCAAATATGTCTGCCTTACCAAGATCAAATCATCCAATAGGAGATCTACTCCTCCTCCCATACAATACCTCAAAAGAGGCCATACTAATACTAGAATGATAACTATTGTTGTAAGTAAACTCTACCTAAGGTAGATGCTCAACCCAATTTCCACCATAATTATCACACATGTCCAAAGCATATCCTCCAATGTCTGAATATTCTTTTCTTCTTGTCCATCCATCTTAGGATGAAAAGTAGTACTCATACTTATCTTAGTACCCAATCCCTTTTGAAAAGACTGCCAAAAATGAGATAAAAACTACGTACCACAATCAAAGATAATCGAAACAAGTACCTCATGCATCTTTACTATCTCCTGAACATACAATTTTGAATAATCCTCTGCTGAAAAAGTAGTCCTCACTATCAGGAAGTGAGCAGACTTCGTCATCCTATACACGATGATCGAAATTAAATCGAATTGGTTTCGCAAACGAGGAAGACCGATAATGAAATCCATATTGATCACCTCCTATTTCCACTCAGGCAAAATAATTTCTTGATACAACCTTCCAGGCCTCATGTGCTAAACTTTAACTTGTTGACACACCATGCACATGGCTACAAAATCAGCCAGATCCCTTTTCATACCATTCCACTAATATATCTCCTTGATATCATGATACATCTTTGTGGAATCAGGATGAGAAACATAGCATAATTAATGCTCCTCTGACAAGATCATTTGTCGTAACCTATCGACGTCAAGAACACACAACCTCTCCTCATATCGTAAAGTACCATCACCACTGATCTCGAATACCATTACCTTTTACCCACCTATATTACTTTTTATTTTCATCAGGATAGGATCTAGCTCTTGCTTCTCCTTAATATCTACACCGAGAGACAATCTATCGCTTCTTGTACCAACACACTGCCATCCTTAGAGTCCAAGAGACGAACTTCAAGATTAACCAAGCGGTGAATATCCTTCACCAATTCCCGCTTCTCTTTATCCATATGAGAAAAAATTCCCATGTATAACCTATTAAGAAAATCAACAACAACATTAGCCTTACTATAATGATAGTGAAGACTCATATCATAGTCCTTGAGAATCTCTAACCATCTCCTCTTCCTAAGATTTAGCTCCTTTTGAGTGAACACGTACTGTAGACTCTTATGATCAGAAAAGATATCGATGTGCACACCATACAAATAATGCCTTCATATTTTCAAAGCAAAAACCACCGCCAATAGCTCCAAATCATGAGTAGGATAATTCTTTTCATGCATCTTTAACTGCCTAGAAGCATAGGCAATCACCTTCCCATGCTGCATTAAAACACAACCAAGTCCCACACTAGATGCATCACAATAAAACCCAAACCCCTCATTACCTTCAGTTAATGTCAAAACAAGAGCCAAAGTTATCTTATCCTTAAGATTCTCAGAGCTCTTTTCACACACTTCTGACCAAGAGAACTTTACCTTCTTCTGAGTTAACTTAGTCAAAGAAGAAGCTATCGAAGAAAAGCTTTCCACAAACCGCCTATAATACCCATTCAAACCCAAAAAACTCTAAATGTCACTTGGAGTCATGGGTATAGGCCACCTTTTCATCACCACAACCTTTTGAGGATCCACCATGATCCCCTCACTATAAATAATATAACCAAAGAAAGTTATAGCATTCAACCAAAAATCACACTTGGATAAATTGGTATGCAACTACAGTTCCTTCAAGGTCTGCAACACAACCCAGAGGTGATTAGCATGATCCACCTTGCTCTTAGAATACACCAAGATGTCATCAATGAACACAATGAAAAAAAGATCCAAGAACTGTCTGAAAACCCTGTTCATAAAATCCATAAATATCTTCGGGGAATTAGTCAAGCTAAATGACATAACCAAGAATTCAAAGTTCCCATACCAATTATGAAAAGCCGTCTTAGGGATATCCTTCTCCATAATCTTAAGCTAATGATACCAGACCGAAAGTCTTTCTTAGAAAAGAACTTGGCACTTTGCAACTCAACAAGGCATCTATCCTTCCAAAAGGATACTTGATCTTGACCGTTACCTTATTTAACAGCCGATAGTCAATGCAATCCAAAGGGAACCATCCTTCTTACGAACGAAAAACACTGGTGCACCCCACGGGGATATACTCAAATGAATAAACCCTATATCCAAAAGATCCTTAGTTGCTTCTTGAGTTCCCTCAACTCAGCTAGAGTTATTCTATAAAAAGGAATATTTATTGGATGAGTGTCTGAAACCAAATCAATACCAAACTTAATTCCCTATCGGGAGTAACACCAGGAAGATCTTCTAAAACAAACTTAAGCTACTTACTTACCATCAAAACCGAATGAAAAGAAGGACCCTCTGAGTTTCAATCTTTAACCCAAACCAAGTCATAAAGACACCCTTTGGAGATTAATCTCCAAATCTAAGATAAGAAATAAATCTCCGTCTAGGAGCTAGAAAACTACCCTCCCACTCTATAACTGATTTACCAGAGAACCTAAGGACAACCTTATGGGTCTAATAATCTAAGGATACGTACTAAGAGTGTAACCAATCCATCCCTAGAATAACATCAAAATCTACCATATCCAGCTCAAACAAATTTACCAAGTTTGTTTGCTACTAATAGATAACACACACACCCTATAGACTCTTTTAGCAATAATCGAGTCATCTACTGGGGTAGAAATAGAAAAAGAATCTAAAATAATCTCAGGATCAAACCAAAACACAGCCATATATAGGGTCACATAGAAAAAAGTAGACCCTGAATCAAGTAGACAATACACGTTCCAAGAAAAGAGTTGTAACTTAACAGTCATGACATCAGGTGATGACTTAGATTCCTGCCAAGATATAGGAGCGTACAACCTATTCTGGCCAGTTTCGGAACCAAAAGCAGGAGGAGACGCAGAAGATGAAGCAATCAGAGCCTTGATCACTTCCAAAGCACCCTTACCAACTGGATAGTTTCTGAGCATATGGCCTGGATGGCTATATTTAAAATATTTGTCCCTCTTTTCATTAAAAAATCCTCAATAAAGATGGTCACAAAACCAACAAGGAGTACATGAAGAAGCTAATTGTACCCCAGTCACCTGAGATTAGGCACCCTGTGACAAAAATTATCACCACCTTGCTGACGCCTGTCACTCGACTGTTTTGGGTAAGAAGCGCTAGCAGTAGAGAAAGAACCAGAACTCCCCCACTTTTTCTTCGGCCATTTGCCGCTATCCCGGCCATCCTACTCCTGAGCACCACCTAACTTAGAGAAACTGCTCCTCTTTCTTTGTCTTTTACCAAACTCTACCTGTTTTCTCTTTTAAACCAAGTATTCTTGCTTTCAAGGATCAAATCTCGAGATAACCCAGAAGTGAACTTTCTCATCCTCTCCCTTATATCAACCATCAAATTCAAAGCATACCTTGATAGCTAATGAAATTTCAAGGCATATTCCTTAACAGACATTCTTCCCTGCTTAAGATTTAGAAACTCCTCCATCTACACTTCCCTCAGCTCTTGCGGAAAGAAACAATCTAGAAAAATATTAGAAAAGGCCTTCCATAAGGATAACTCCTCAATCTCACCTCTATCTCTATCCCACTCCTCGTACCATTGGTAAGTAATATCTTTGAGCTGATAAGCTACAAAATTCACCCTCTTCCATGTTAGTGGTGTGTATCAATCTAAATATCTTCTCTATTTCATCCAAGAAACCTTGAGGATCCTTCTTCACCTTCACACCGATAAAAGTAGGAGGATTTATCTTTATGAACTGGTCAACCTTAGTGGCATCAGCAGATAAAATACTAGATGTATCTCGCTCAGCCTAAGTAGCAACCAAATAAGCAATAGTATGAATCGAATATTGGAATTCCATATTAGTCACCTCACCATGAGGAGGACTAGTAGCAACTAGAGGAACTCTAGAATAATTAGGGATAGGACCCTGAGATCGAGTGCGAACTCCAGGTGTAGGGTGTACTCCATCAACATCACCCCAGATAGGACAGAAAAATTTCTTTATATTCCACATCAATGAGGCATGATCTGAAAAGCGAATAAACAAAGATTAAAGAAAATTCTAGGACTTAGACTCTATGCATGAAAATAGATTACCAAGAAAGTGAACCATTCCTAAATGTCTTATAGCCTCTCTCTTATGAGTGTGGCATGCTACACGCCCCTAAAAGAGATTCTACTAGACACGGCTTTGTGGACTCCCAATTGACCATGAACCTAAAGCTATGATACCAACTTGACATGACCCGAACCGAGGCTTTATAATAATGGGCATCCCAAGTCCAACTGAGATTGGAGACCACTCCCGTTACCCAACCCATCCTTCGGTAGCCTACCTAGAGTTGGCTAAATTTTGAGTATATAACAAGATAGTTGTACCAGTTCAGTTAAACAGTAATCTCAGTAACCGTTCAGTGTCTATTTAGTTGGGAGTAGGATTCAGCATCGAGTTAACCCAGGGATGGGGGCATTCTTGTTAGCAGAGGGTTTGACCCTTAGCAGCAAACCCTGCATTATAGAACTACATAGCAGCGTAGGTTGCGGTATCTTTTTTCCAGACATTATAAGGATTGATACTTCTCATTTGATTTATCCTACCAGTGAGGGTTCACGAAAGAGCTTCCTATTAGAGAGGGTTAACTCACAACTTATCCTTACCCGTGGCACGGTATTGACTCCCTTTCAACTGGGTTACAGGTTAGACCCTAAATTAGTTAGAGAAGGGGTATGTCGGTTAGATAATTACCTTCTACAGTCTCAGTTCCAGTTTCAATCTCAGAATAGAACTCAGTTCAGTTCTACAGATTCACGACTATCAAACATAGTCACTCAGCTTAGTATGGAACTCAGTATGGTTCCACAGTATTCAGAACTATCAGTTATAGTCATTTAGATAATCAGTAATACAGTATTCATAAATTCAGATATCATTTATCAGTATTTTATTTTAGTACTTAGTATTAGAAAGATCTCAGTTACAGTCTATGTATTCTTGCATATACTCTTACTCAGTCATACTCATGTTATTCAGTTATTATTGTGCATGCATATAAACCCATGCATATTCAGTTTAGATTTATTTATATATTTGAACCTTATGGCATATGTTTTTTCCTAATTCCACATATTATTCAGTATTATTGTTCAATAACCGCAGCAGGTACCAGTCATGGGTTAGCTTGTGGTCCTTAGGAATTATGAGCACCATATAGCTTCCACGGTACATACTCGGGGCATTACAATAACGTAACTACCCCAACTACAAACTCTGAGATAGGTCTATTAATAAGACCAACCCAACCAAGTCCAACCGTCCAAACCCAACCAATAGCCAAACCATAACCATATGAGTTCCATAATAATTAAATATAATCCCAAAATAAAAGAGGATGGAACAATAGGAAATTTAATCCTACAGTATCATCCCCAATACCAATACCAATGTTATGGCTGACACTAATACCGATCCCGCCCATACCAACCTATAGCAGTTCCATAAAAGCCTCTAACCAAAAGAGTATCAAAATCTGGTTGGGAAATACCCCTAACCCCATAGCCAAAACCAATATCCATAAATAAACCAAAGTATAAAATAACATCCATGAAATGGAGCACTCTGAAAAGATGAAAGATCACCACTTCAATCTAGTAGTTGATCTCGAATGTTCGATAGCTAAGAAGGGGGAGTAGAATGGTCAGTTCCTGTATGGCGTTGGAATATAGCCTTCCAAAGCCGGGTTAGCAAATGAACTCTAGCATGAACTCAGGATAATAATAAAATAATACCAACTAGTAAACCTAAGTAAACCAACCATATGCGTACAACCCATACATATATATAACTATGCTGGGAAAGAAAATTGGGTTTAGCATGCATTTAACACCATTAACCTGGGTATGTGTAGCTTAACTATTCTTAGCCACCCATGGGCTATATGGGTCTAGTGTAACCCCCTAAACAGGACCAGATGTGTGTAGCTACATTAACCGGAGATATCATAAGAGTAAGGGATTCCCAAGTACCCTCACCCTTCATGATATATATATATATATATATATATATATATATATACACACAATGTACTTTGAGGATTCCCACGTACCTTGTCATATTATAATAGGGTCTCTATGCCATACCCCTCATGTCAGCAAAAATGAGTTTCCAATTTTTATTTATTGAACTCCCACCTTTATGATTAGTTATCACACAACGCCATTATTGCCCAATTAAAACCATTTCTAACAAACCAATCCATTAATCCATTTATTATTAACTAAGGCTATTAACAGTGGAATCATCATACTGACTATAACTTGAAAATATTGTCCTTAGCCAAACCTTTTAAGGTAAAGGAATTCCCGTGTACCCATTAGCCAAGTTAACTTGGGGAAGTCCTATTACCCCACAAGTATTCCATTATTATGTTTGCTTGAGGGAGTACTATGTACCTCACAAGTTGTTCCTTAACATGTTTACTTGGGGGATTCCATTGTACCCCATAAGAAGTTCAATTAACCATAACCATGACCACCAAACCATTCTATTTAAACCATTCCGAACCATTTAACTATTTAGGGTTCCATTATCAAACCATACCATGCAATAGTTCCATTAAAATCCAATAATATAGTGAAGACATTCTCATATGCATTTTATCAAACATATTTGGGGCTTAGCATTTCCAAAACCAAAGCCCACTACCAAATAACCAATCCCATGCAACAATTATCCAAACCATCATTAAAGAATATAAAGCATAATTAAAACGTGATAAATCCATAACAAAGCATTTATAACCAAAACCCCCAAATTATATTTGAAAAGCTGAAACCATACAATAATCAAATCATGAAAAAATTATACGAAACCATGCCTTTAGTTAGAATTAACAATGAGGGAAAGGAACATGCCTTAAACTAAAAAAATAATGGAGAGAAATCACAAACACAAGCCCCAAATTAATTCTTAAGATGAAACCCTAGCCTTTCTTTACCCAAAAGCCTTAGAGAGAATTGTAAAGTGTTTAAGAGAAGTTTATAAGTGTTAATAAATAGAATAATCGGGTAAATAACCTCCCAATAGGAATATAAGTTATGGGGCCTTATTAGGTTAAGTGGAAAAATGTCTAGATTTCCCTCACTTAAACTCCTTAAAACCCCATTAGGTGGTTACGACTATCCTTACCAGTCGTACTCTCTAATATGAGTGGTACCTACCACTCATACCCAAGTCCATCTTCCTTGGACCCAATACTGTCCAAGGTATAACTTACCCCATATCGTGTCATATCTAAGTATACAACTAGCACCCCTGATCCGTACCCATGGCAGAATAGGATCGCAATAGGATTAAACACTGTCCACTTTATGATTCCATGGTATGACTCAAACCCTGAATTACGGCTCATAGTGAGCAACTTAAACTAAGATCCAACTTAAGTTGCCAAGCCTAACATTAAATGAAGTAACCAAACAACTCATATCTATCGATTCGACTTGTACCACCCAAATCGTACCCATTCCAGAAACCAAATCCAACCCACAACCAATATTAGTCAGCACACGACTAACCCATACCACTGGTATCCCAGTGTATGAATTGTTTCCCCTAGTCGTATCCTGTCCAGAGACCAAAAATCAGAAAAAAAAAATCTAAGGGCGAGAAACCCTGGGTGTTTCAAGGATGTTATAGTTACAGCCATAAGAGAAGTTAAGGATCTAACTAGAATGTCCCTTATTTAGCTTGTTTGTTATTTGAAGACCTATGAATTGAACATTAAAGATCTAAAAAGGGATGAAGTATTTAAGAAAAAAATCATTTGCGTTAAGGGTATCTGACAATAATGAATTTGAACTGGATAAAGAACAAGTAGCTTTCATTAAAAAAAAACATCAAGAAGTTTTCAAGTAAAAGGGATCTGACAAGAAAATAAAATGTCGCAAGAAGCAGTCCAATGAGAAAATCAGGTTAGATGATGTAAATATGACAAAATTGATTATCAAATTAAGGATTGTCCTCTTGGGAGATTGAGTGGAAAAAGGAAAGAGCTTAAAAGAAACTGAAGAAAAAGGCTAAGAAAAAGTAAAAGAAGAGTTATTCCACAGTAGCTTCTTGCACTTTAGACATAGAAGAATCAGATAATGACGATGTTGATAAAACTTCTCTCATAGCCATTAGAGATTCTGACATGTAAGAAGAATAAGAAACATCTGAGGTAAGCATTCTTGAACTAAAAGAAAATTTGAATTTAAAAAAAAAATATTTCATAATGAGTTACTTAATCAATGATTTTAATAACCCAACCTCTGATGGAGATGAATTGTTTAGTAGTCTCGCAAGCATAAAGTTTGATTATATTGATCCAGAAACTTGCAAGATTGCTGCTGAAGAAAATTGTTCTCTAAAGGAACAGGTTGGCAAACTTGATTCATCAAAGCTGAATCCCAAGTATGAAGTTTTGAAACAATCTCTCTAAAAAGGGAAAAAATGTTACGAGTGAAGATCAAAAAAGAATTAAGTCAGATCTTAACAAATGGAAAAATAATTATCTTTATGAAAAAGAGAAGGTGAGAAAACTAACTTAAGAAGTGTGTAAGCTAAAAATGAATCTTACAAGAGCAAATAGATGGACTAACTCATATAGAATTGTGAATATATTAAGTGAAAGAACTCATAATGAAAAGACTTGCATAGGATTTTATAAAGAAACTGATGTCCCAAGGGATTTGTGTTACATAAGTGGAAATCTTAGACATCCTACTACTAAGTGTCCAGTTGCAGCAAAGAGAGGGCTAGAAGTACAAATCTAGCAAAGGAAATTGGCTTCAAGTTATCTCAAGATAACAAAAAAAGTGTCAAAACTAGTAAGAGAAATAGGCCCACAAACCTTTGGCTTAGGTGAGATAGAAGAAACTTGATCCATCATTTTGATCATAAGAAATAATCCAAGCTTGTCTTGGTTCCTAAAACTAACCCTAAAATGTTTTGCAGGTAAAAGTTAAAGAATGCAAAAAATATTGGTACATGGATAAAGCTTGATCAAGGCATATGACTTGAGATAAGTAAAATTTTCTTTCACTTACCTCATTTGAATAGGGGAATGTGTCATTTAAAGATGGTAAAAAGGTTATTATCACTGGAGTTAGAAAGATTGGCAGGTCTAAATCAAGAGACTTAGAAGAAGTCTATCATGTGAGTGGATTAAAAGATAATCTGCTCAGTATTTCCTAACTCGGTGATAAAGGAAACAAGGTAACCATTAATTCTGTAGGGAGAAAGGTGCAGAAGATGGATACAAAGAAGATTTTTCTAACTATCAAGAGACATATAAATGTGTATGAGGCTGATATCATGGGAATGTCTGATACAAATTTGACATGTGTAAGTATAATTAAGAGTGACCCTCTATTATGGAACAAAAGACTTACACTTATAAGTCTGAAACAACTAAACAAACTAGCCTCTGGGGACATAGTGATAGGCTTGCCTAAAACTAAGTTCAAAGATGAAAAAGTTTATAGTGCATGTGTAAGAAGAAATCAAGTAAGATCATCCTTAAAACAAAGAACCATGTCAACGCAACCAAGTTCCTTGACCTAGTCCATATAGACGTTTATGGATCAATGAGGGTACAAAGTAAAGGAGGCAAGAGGTATGTTTATAAGATTGTTGATGATTATTTCAGATTCACTTAAACACTATTTTTAGCTTCCAATAAGGATGCCTTTGATGTATTTTCTTCTTTTATCAAGAAAATGGAAATAAAACTAAGTACCTCACTAATTTCCATAAGATCTGACCCTAAAATTAAATTTAAAAATGTAAGATTTTTGGAAATTTGTTCAACAATTAGAATAGATGATAATTTTTGTACTCATAGAACACCATAGAAAAATGGATTAGTAGAAAAAAAAAAAGGCATTGAAAGATATGTCTAAAACTATGATACTTGCAAAAAATCTTGTAAATAACCTTTGGGTTGAGGCCATAAGCACTGTTTGTTACATTATGAGTAGATGCATGACTAGGCCCCTCCTAGAGAAGACTCCCCATGAGTTACTCAAAGGTAGAAAAAGTAATATTTCTCATTTTAGGACCTTTGGTTGCAAATATTTCATTAATAATAATGAAAAAGATAATCTGGGAAAATTTGATGCCAGGAGTGATAAGGAATTTCTTAGTATGTTCTCAACATAGTAAAGCTTATAAGGTACTACATAAAATAATAAACTGTGTTAAAGAAAGTGTGTGTGTTATTTTTTAAAAATCTTGTACTATATTTGAGACTAACATGTATGATAAAACTAAAATTGAAGAATACTCACAGGAATAGTTTGTACCGCCCAGTCCCATTAACGAATAGACTGGAGGAACATTGACAGAGGGAACTATAAATCAAGAAATTAAACCACCTACAACACCAATTCATGCTACTGATAATACTCCTAGTAGCTCACAAGGGGTGGTACCTAAAACTACAAGTATCAAGAAGCTCATCTAATTGAAAATGTTCTCACTAACCTCACTTTTCGGATCACCAATAGATCATGACTGAAGAACTGAGCTTTCAAGACCTTTTTATCACTGATTGAACCTCAAAAAGGTAAAAGAAATACTTCTTGATACAGATTGGATAATTGTTATTCAAGAAGACCTCTACCAATTTAAAGGAAGCAAGGTATGACACTTGGTTTGACCAACACATGACAGAACTGTGATTGCAACTAAATGAGTATATAGGAACAAGGTTGATGAGAATGGAATAGTTACAAGAAATAAGGCAAGTCTGATGGTCTAGAGGATACAACCAGGAAGAAGGTATGGTCTATAATAAGATATTTGCATCAGTGGCATGACTTGAAGCAATTAGGCTCTTTGTAACCTTTGCTGCTTTTAAATAATTCACTCTCTATCAAATAAATATGAAGAGTACATTCCTGAATAGAAATCTAAAGAAGGAAGCATATGTGAAGCAACCACCTAGGTTTGAAATTACTGAGTGTCCTGATCATATCTACAAGAAAAATCCTTGTATGAGTTGAAACAAGCGCCAAGGTATTGGTATGAAAGATTTTCAAAATTTCTCCTGGAGCATGGGCATACAAGAGGTAAAATTAACAACACTCTCTTTTTGAAAACTAATGGCAAGGATTTATTGATTGTACAGGTATAAGTCAATGGCAAAATCTTTGGCTCTACTAATGTCAACATGACTCATTAATATACAAAGTTTATGGTAGTGAATTTGAATAAGCACGATGGGAGAACTAAACTTCTTCCTAGGATTGCAAATCAAGCAAACTCCTACTGGGACATTAATTCATCAATAAAAGTACGTAAAAAAATACTTAAGATATTCTTCATGGAGAAGGCTAGGGAAATAAGCACTCCCATTACCACAACCACAAAATTGTACCTTTATGAAATAGGTCCATCTATGGAACAAAAGCTATATAGAGGAATGATTGGGTCTCTTTTTTATCTTACTATACGTAAACTTGACATTGTCTTTAGTGTTGGATTATGTGCAAGACTACAAGCAAATTCCAAGGATACTTATCTCAAGTCCAACAAGAGGATACTAAGACACCTTTAGTAAACTATTGACTTAGGTCTTTGGTATCCTAAAGGAAGCAATTTCCAATCGTTAGGATATGCAAATGTTGACTATGTAGGTTATTTGTAGATAGAAAACATACCACAATTATGGCACACTTTATTGGATCATATTAAATCTCCTGTTCCACTAAGAAGCAAAATTATGTAGCCTTCTCCACTATTGAGGCTGAGTATGTAGTTGTTGGATCAAGTTGCGCAAAACTATTATGGGTTAAATGACAACTGAAGGATTTTGGTATGGATGTTTGTTGTTTTTCAATCTTTTGTGACAACACTAGTGCTATCAATATAGCTAAAAACCTAGTTCAACATAATATAACTACATAAATTGACAATAAACACTATTTTCTTGGAGACAATATTGAAAAGGGTCACATATCAATCATGTTTTGTTCTACTAAAGAGAAAATTGTTGATAATTTTATCAAGTAGGGAAAATTTTGAGAAAAATAAGTTAGACTTAGGTATGATTAAGATTGAAAGAACTCCCCTCAATGACTGGCTAGAAAATTTGTTTTATACATATGTTAGTTAAATTGTTACTTGATTCAGTCTTACACATTCACTTGTGTGTCCCAATTCTAGATTCCTGACTCTTTTCATTTAATTTTGTATAAATTGTGCAGAAACTTGAGTACATCTAAGAAATTGTGATTCCAAGTTTCAATTCATTGGGTATGATCTACATGTTCCTTCTACTATGAAAAATTAAGTTAAAACATTTAAGCATTGTCATTTCAAGTATTAATTGCTCTATTGCTTTAATATTCTTTCAATTCACAACCACCTATAACCCAAGAGTCTTTCATATTTCAAAAATGCTACCACCATCATTACATCCCTGCCTCAAATATCCTTTCTCACTAATGAAACTCTAATATTGTAGTCCTTTTTCTTTATGTTTCATCTTTCTCTCCCTCTCTATAAACTCAACATCTATGCAAAGAATTTTCTCACTTTTTCTTCATACAAATTAAGTATCTTGCAAAATACTTCTCTTTCATAACTATGGGGTCTTCCTCTTCCTCTTCCTCTTCCTCTCAACAATCCTTTAAAAGTCCTCAATCCTCTCAGATAATCCTCCATCAAAGTGCCAACATTATTCCAAATATAGCACTCTGTATTTTCTTTAAATTTGCTACATGGAATGCATTCAAAAACCAGTTCTCCACTTTTTCAGTTGGGCCTCATTTCCCGATAATCCCTTTCTATAAGATTAGAGATGCTTCTCCTCTTTAAGTTATTGATGTCGATGACATTTTGATAGCAGATTTAATTCCTAGAAAAGATAGATCTTAAACTAAATAGAAATCAAAGTCTCTAGTTTTATTGATTATGAAAAGCCCACATCCTCTATTTGTATCTCCTTAAACTCTTCACACTAACTACAAAAAGTGACAAGAGGAAGATTTGTTACTTCATGAAATTTAGAGAAATAAGACCATTAAGTGTGTCATTCCTAAAGCTTCTTCTTTTCATTTATATCGTATTCCTCCTTCTTCAAAATTAGTTTCTCTAAAGAAATCCACTACCTCCTCAAAGTCCTCTATCAAATCTATACATTAAAAGAAATAGGTTAGTAAACCTATTCCATCTGAGAATTTTGATCACCTAAGAAAGTTGAGGTAACTAGGCACATTAATGCCTCAAATATTCCTGATTCGAAGTCACCCCACCTTCTCTATTTTTAGAAGAGAAAGATTATTCATGGTTTCCAAGTTAGAAGTCTAAGTGTGGTCTCACCTATTCTATTAAAGTTGGAAAATCTAAAATTTATGAATTTTACACCAATGGTTTTGAAAATAGGGAGTTATTCTCCACCCTTTTGAAAGGTGTGTCCATTCACCTAGTAGTGGAGAACATCTCCAGAATCATTGATGACCCAAGGGAGAATGGGATTATTATGTGAAATCTGAATGGCCTCCATTGAATAACTTGGCTTTTGCACTACATATCACTATAAAGTTCTCTAGTAACTAGTATCGTCTTTACCATCGTCGTGTTCTGAAATGGAAAATGTTCCCTCTGTATCAGTTATACTTTGACGTGGTCCACAAGCCAATCATTCCTCGAAAGGAGCACTACACTGAGAAAAACTTTCTTGACTTAAACCTCATGGAACTTCTTGACACTGAGGTCAAAATTGACCTGTCTAGCTTGATTATTAAACACATGCATCGTGGTTTTCTCAAGGATAACAAAGTACATGCTCTTTCTTATGTATTTTAACCAACTCATGTTTTTGAGGTATATTCATTCTCTATTCAAGTTTGGTCTCTACAAACCACTGAGGATGTGATTAGTACTATGAACTATACCATACTACCTGCTTCTATAAGGTGTGTATACAACCCTTTACAAAGGTTGTGAAATGCCCTTGCTGAAAAAATGTTGAGTTAGAAACTACACATGTTGCTCATGAGGCTAAGAAGTTGTCCCTTCAGGCTAGAATTGATGCACTTCAGGCAGATCTTTCTCATAAAAGATCTAAGAATGTTGAGACCATTCTTCTCTTGTTCTAATTAGTTCTTTCTCCTCCCCCCAATCCTAATCTATCTCTTAATGCCCTAGGGTCTATTTTTTCCAGTTCTTACTATGGTTACTTTCTTCATAATAGTAGTTGGTATATGTATTTCATATTTTATTTTAATGAAATGGGTATCTTTTTGTTATTTTGTTTCTTTCTTCTACCCTTTTTAATGCTTCATTATGATGCACTGTGTCTTATTCTAATTATTTTGGTGATAGCCCCAGTGGCCATGCATTAAGTAACATCACACATTTGCTAACTATTGCAATGTCTTAAATTTTCAACAATGCCAAAATGGGGAAGATAGAGGGTGTGCAATGATAATAACTCATTGACTAACTTATTTCATCCTAGTGCTTCATGCTTAAGTTTCTATAGGTAAGGTTGTTGGTTGCACAAAAACAAAAGGTTTGTTATCCTCAAAGAGGGGGAATTTGTTGGGATCTATAAAATTTTGCTGATTGACAAATTAAATAAAAAAGTTTGGTCAAGTTGATTAACAGATGCACGGGTGCAAGGATGTAATCCATAGAAAGATCACTTATATGAAAAGACAATATTTCTTTATTGAAGGAATGGATAAGTTTCCATATCTGATAAATTCATAAAATACCATGTGTGAAATTAAGGACTCGGTGTGAACTACAACACTTAAAGAAATTTAAGTTTGAATTGAAGTAGAAGTCTCATTTAAAGTGGAACCCTAACAAATGAGAATTCCATTGAAAAAAGAAGTTTGATTTGATTAAGAACTCTTTGGAGAGTTGTGATTAAATAGCGCAAGTTGCATACACTCACACACTTACAAAGAAAAAAGGCAATTGACAATTTGACTTAGCAATGTACAGATTGAAGACTCAAGGAACACATTTCTGAATCTGGTCCTAGTGCTAAGGAAGATAAGGAGTCTTAGTCTTTATGTATTAGGTTGGCCCTTTGAGTTGTAATATTGATGTAATCTTAGTTTCTGTAAGTTATAAACTGGCTGAGATTATTGTCTTCAAGTTAAGGAACTCGAAAACTTGGGGTCACATACCTTGGGAGGTTTGTGATTTGAGAATTAAATAGGATTTAGAGTTTATAATTCGAAAGTTAATGAAGTCTTGTAATTTATTATTACTGAGGTTCAATCTAGTTGGTGAAGTTTGGGGTGAAATCCTATAGAGGTGTAGGTCGTGGTTTTCACATCTTTTTAAGACGGATGTTTTTCACAAGAAAGTAATTGCCTCCTTTACTTATACTATTACTACTTCATTGAGACACGTTAGGTAACCTATTTCATTATTAGACAACTCTTAAGTAACTTCAAGGTCATGTAGTCTATCACTTGAACTCAAAATATTAATGTGATGATTTGATGTTGAAGTTGCATTGTTGTTGTTATTGAAACGAGACAAAATCATTAAGGCACAGTTTGCCGTGGCTTGTGCTTCCACTTGTCTAACCTCTTCTCTGTTTCTTTTCAGTGTATTCATATTTACTGATGAAATAAGGATTACTGAGGATACAAAGATATTTTTGAATCTTATAAAATAAATTTATTATAACTTAATATTGAGAAGACAAATTCAAAAGCAAGAAAAATAATTAAAAGAGTAGACTAGTCATTTTACACTGACAAAAAAGTAGTTAATTAGGTAAAAGTCGGTTAAAACCTTAACTAAGTTTCAAATAATTAGTTATCAGCTAGAGATGATCTCACACTCATATATATTTTGATCTTTTGTACACATTTGATGGATTAACAATAATACAAGTTCCTATTATCTTCTTCTCCATTACTCTCTCTCAATCACTCTCTTTTCTTCTTCTTCAGTTTGTCTGTTCATTATTTCTTTGTTTCTTGTTCTAATATCATTCATTATGATGATTAATGCTTGATTTATACATTAAAAGTAAAGAATATGATACACTTGGTTTATCCTTGCTTCCAATTTATAAGATTGAAAAATGCTTGAATATTCGAAAAGGTTTTTGATTATATATTTGTTTGTTAAGTAAGTCAAAGAAATACATTTACGTCATAAAATGCTATAAAATAAAGGCAAAGTTAGAGAATTAAGATAAAGGAAGTTATAGAGAGAATTCTTTTTATTTTAAATATATACAATAAGTCATTTAGAAGACTATTTACATCAGAAGATACAGCGTTACATTACTTGTTACAATAACACAAAACTTATTATGACAACTCAAAACTTGTTATGAACAAAACATTTGTTGTCCTCATAAGACTTGTTGTCTTCATCCAAAACTTGTTATGACCATAAGACCTATAGTCCTCATCCAAAACATGCTATAGACATCCACTCACTAAAAATAATAAGTGAATTCATAACACTCCCCCTTAGATGTCCATTAATCGATAATGTGCCCCATTAAACCCTTACTAAGAAAAATTCAGTAAGAAAAAGCCTAGTGGAGAAAAAAGATTACACACATCTTTGAATACACCTTAGCCTTATTGAAGCTGTTACCAAAAAAACTCAATTAGGATAAAATCTTGATTAAGAAAAAAAGAGTACTACACGTATTTTAGTACCCTGACGAATACCACGATTCAGATGGTTAAGTCTTCACATTTTAATCTTTTATCCCATCTTCTATAAATTTGAAGTTGGTAAGGACTTGGTGAATAAAACAGTTGGATTATCACTTGAACAAATTTGTTGTACATCAATATCACCATTTCTTTGGATATCATCTGTGAAGAATAATTTTGGTGAGATGTGCTTTGTTCTGTCTCATCTTATGAAACCTCCTTTTAATTGGGCTAAGCATGCAACATTATCTTCATTAGGATTGTGGGTACCTTGATATCCACTTCAACCCACATTTCTCTTTGATAAAATGTATCACTAGTCTCAACCATACACACTTTCTACTTGTTCCATGCATTGTTATTATCTCAATATAATATGAAGAAATAATAACAATAGACTAATTTGTAGATTGTCATGATATAGTAATACCTCTATACATAATACATAGCATGTTTGAGATAAGGCTTTATGTGGGTCAGATAAGTAACCTGCACCTGCATGACCAATAAGATTTTCACTAGCTTTGTTAGTACAAAAACAGATTCGTACCAATAATCCCTTTTAAATATCGCAATATATGCTTAACTCAGTTTCAATATCTCTGTGTAGGAAAAGAACTATACCTGGCTAGAAAATTAACAAAAGGGCAATATAGGCCTTACGGCAGTAGCAAAATACATAAGTGCACCAATAACACTGAGATATGGTACTTCTGGTTAAAAAATCTCTTCATCCTATTCTGGAGGTCGGAATGGGTCCTTACTTACTTCAAGTGATCGAGTAATCATTACTTAGCGGATGTGCTTTGCTTATGTAAAATCATTTCAATACCTTTTTTGGTAGGCAGATTTGCGGATGAAGACTCATCTGCTAAATTTTTAATTTGCATACAAAGACAAAATTTTATATTTCCAAAATCTTTCATCTCAAATTCTTTCTTTTGATATTTAATTGTCTTTTGGAACTCCTCTAGAGTTCCAATAAAATTTATGTCATCAAACATAATCAACGCGTATAACAAAATCTTATGTTGCTTTCTTAATGAAAATACAAGGAAAAATAACATCATTAAAAAAAACCTTAATTTATTAAGTTTTCACTAAAGCGATTATACCATATACAACCTGATTGTTTTAGATCATATAACGATCTTTGTAATCTAATTGAGTAAATTTGTTGAGATTTTGAACTAAATACTTCAAGTATTTTTAATCCTTCACGACTTTCACATGAATTTCACTATCAAGTGAACCATAAAGATAAGCTATAATTGCAACTCTACATCAAGATTTTCATGTACAACTAGGCCAATGAGATTTCAAAATGTTATTGCATCAATAACAGGTGAATATGTTTCTTTATAATCAACAAGAGCCTTTGAGAAAATATTGTACAAAAAGACAAGCCTTGTATCTTACCATTTTATTTCTCTCATTTTTTCTTACAAAGACCCATTTATAGCCATTAACTTTACACCGTCAAGCGTTTGGACTCAGGTCCATAAAACTTACATTTAGCAAGCGAGTTCAGTTCTGATTAAATTTTCTCTTGCCATTTTAAGCAATCATTTCTTCATCTCTATTCCTCGATAGATAGAGGTCCAACATCCTCATTAGATTTCTTAATATTTATTAGTGTGATATTAAGTGTAAAAATATTATCCATCATAATTTTCTATGGATCTGAATTTATTCCATCACCTGTAGAACTTATTGAAAGTTTGTTATTCACTTGAATTTCAAGGTCATTGATTTTTTGGGGAATATCATGATTAATCAAATCTTGAGTCTCTTCATGATATTCTTTTATAGTATAACTTTTTGAGTTTCTTTTTCTAGGATTTATACCCTTGAAATTCAATGGGCTACCTCGCTTCAAGCATCTCTGGGATTCAGAAGCTATGATACTAGTAGATGATCTTTTTTGGACATCAATTTGTATAGACATATTCAAGACACATTCACCACAGGGATATGTGCCTTATTTATTCTTTTCAAATTAGTAAATACTCTGGCATTTGATTTGCTATTTTCTATAAGTGAATGATCTTCTGGATCTCTTCTTCGCAAATGGGGGTACATGGATCAAATGAGATAACGATGAAACTTTTCACACAATTTCTCTTTTAAGTTTTGAAGGGTTTGGGGTAGGTTGCTCCTCAACTTAGGGAACTGTTCCTAAAATCACACTACCAACCAGAACTAGGAGATAATTAAAGTAAAAGTACAGGAGTACAAAAAAGTAAAGACAGAGGATTTTACATGGAAACTCCTTTCTCAAGGGAGAAAAAACACAACCTGGCTTCAATATTTCAAGTTCCACTATATTCAAGAAACCTCTTGAATACAAACTCCAAGGATTAAACTCCTAATTATTCATTTCCTAGCAATAACACTATTACAAAGAAACTCAAGCAGTAACTTTATTGGTTCGCACCCTAGCTAACTCTAACTAGTAGCACCTCATCTAACTCTAACCGGACTCCTCAAGCTAACTCTAGCTTGGACAATTATCTCACTCTAGATGATTACAATGAACCGATTACACCACAGCACCTACTACAATCATAAGAAAATATGAGCAAGCATTTAAGTACAGATTGCAAGGACTCGACTATAACAAGGAAGTAAAGATCAACTCGATGAATGACAAGTTTCCTGTTAGTTCTAACCTTTGATTATAGCACTGTACCATTTCTGAATGATCTTTAATTGTGAGAATATAAAAGTATTAGTCTTCTTATAAAGGAAGATGAGCATTATATATTATAACATAAGAAAACCTAGAATCAATCTCATTGGTTGACGCAAAAAGGTGGCAATAACTTTTTGCTAACTTTTGTACTACGTGTCAGCTGGACTATTGACTGTGACAGTAACCAGTGAGCCCAACTTGTTTCTAATTCGTGGAGGACTTTGTCATCACAATGAGGGATCCAGGGAACAGGTCCCAAAGTATGAATTTGTTAATCATCAAAACTAAGGACTTAACAATTTCCCCCTTTTAGTAATGACAAACCCATACAGACAAATCGGCATACTCAGCGTCTTCAATCAATTTCTACACAGCACAGTTTACACCTCAGCAACGCAACACAACATAATCCACAAGACCACATACTAGACCAGTTTGTCCAACCAATTTCCCCAATCACCAATGCCTATAAGAGTATAGGCATCATCCACCTTATTCCCTTATTAATGATGCCTATAAGAATACAGGAATCCTCTACCTTAATCTTAATGAATGAGAGAACTCTTTCTTTATCAACATAATACCCAACTACACAAGACGCTATAATGAGAGAACTCCTTCTTTGTCAGCACAACTACATAGCATACTACATATATCTGCATAGCATACTATACATATCTACATAACACCACTATATATACAATATACAAGGTATACAAGGGCAAACCAGGGAAGAAGAGACTATACATCACTTTTCCCCCTTTTTACATCATTGAAAAAGTTAAACAGTAAACCAGGTATAGATAAGTCATACATGTTAATCCACTGCCATTGAGGCAACACTTACATGAGAAAGAAAGTATTAGGTATCAACAGAAGAAGTGATAGCACAAAAAGAGAAGTTATCTATTCATGCATCAGGTAGTACCATAAGATACTTACAAAAAATAATAACCAAAATAATAACTACAAAATATTTAAACAGTTGTGCTAATTATTCATCATAAATAGAGCAGGGGTAAGACAAACAGAGTTGGACAGAGTCACTTCTATCCCAAAATAGGAATAAGGATCAAACATAACAAGACTAGTGGAGATAGCCGAGAGGAAGGAAGAGGTAATCGGTAGGATGTGATTCAAATAAGAGATTTAGGCAAAAAGGTTCTCACTTCTCCACCCTTTCGTGTAGGGTGGTATTTGTAGCATGCACGTCCTTCCTAAGAATGTTCATTCTTTACTTTCGTCTTACAAGAGCAGCCTTCAACACATCTATTCAACATCTAATCAAGCAAGCAAAGTGGTTAGATTTTCTATCTCCTCCTTTAGTCATTTATTTTCATCTACTAGGTCAGCCATGCATAAATTCTCCCCATGAGCTAAGATACCAACTAATTCCCTATTCTTAAGAACCTTGATCCATTCTTTTCTAGACAAACTTAATCTCGACCTTGATTTCTGGATAGCAACTTGACCTAATCTTTTTTTCTGATAAAAGAGAATACTAGATTTGGTTTCATACTTAGAAGTTTTTTTATTTTCTTATGAAAAGCATCATAGTTACTTATTCCTCCAACCATATGTTCTACCTCACTTTCCTCAGTGTCTTTAAATAGGCTCTCAGTATCTATTATGACCCGAGACTATCCCTAATCGTAACACGATGCTTGGAACCACAAATGATCCCAAGCTAACCCATGAACTGGCATACTATTAAGCAACCAATTTAATATATATAAAATAGCTGAGTTTGTTGTGCAAAAACATAATCATGGCATAATCTGGATAAATACAATATTGATAAAGTTTACAATCTGATAAAACTGAGAAAAGAACTCAAACTACATGACTGACTCTAACTGACATCTATGAAACCTTTACTCTACTGACTATAGATAGCTGGGACATTCCACCAACCACTACTAATTAATACACATGAATAATAAAATAAATTACATGAACAACATATGACTAGAGTCCCCAAAATAAGAGAACTTTTCACCTGCTGGCTGGAAACTGCAACAATCTGATCATGATGTCTGGGCTATAGTTGATACCTATATTATGAAACAATACAGCCACACAAATGTATATGTAGATTAGTACTTCTAGAATGTACTGAGTAAATAGGGATGAATGCAATACGTAAAACTGAATTGGTACATAATCTTAAAACATGCATGATAAGTGCAAGTATACTCACCAAGAGACTGAAATCAACTAAAATCTGAAGTAGCTTAAATCATGAGTGACAAACATAATCTGATAAGCTGGTGAGTCATTACATTAGTTTCTTAAAACTTTACTTTTGTAGAATAAGTAGAACTAAAACTAGGATACGGTAAAACATGAATACATGAACATACGAAACCAAACATACATAGACTGAGCTTATCTAATTAACTGAATAACTGGTGCATGGGTAATGGAATGGTTGAAGTCTAAATAACGGGATAACTAATGTGAATATATTGATTAGTTGATATATGAATACGAACACCCGATATTTGAACACTGAATAGTTGATTACTGAATTCTGAATGACTGACATCTTAATAGTGATTATGAAAAATTGAATTATACTTAGTCAGAATAACTAGATTAAAATTGTGAGGTACTGTTCATATGAGATAAGGACTGACTGAACAACATGAAATAGCTGAGCATGAATGCATAAAAATTGTAACATCTGAGAATGCAAGACAAAGCATAATCATATTTTTAAAATAATATGTAAACTGAAAAACTAAAATCTAATAACTGAATAACTGAGAATCTATATGCTTTGGTCCAACAAACATGAACTGAAACTACACTAAATACTGTACTGAGACTATAGAAGGTATCATCTAACCGACATGCCCCAATATGAGCTAATTGAGGTCCAACCTATAACCCTAATTTGAAGGGTGCCAGTACCGTGCCACGGGCAGGAGTACTCATGAGATAGTTTTCCAACTAAAACTGGTAGGAAGACATCTCAAACCTATGTTAGCTACGTAGTTTTGTAACTTAGGGATTTCTAGTAAGGGTCAACCCCTAAACTGGAAGGAATGGCTCCATCCCTGGGTTTGCTCGATGCTAAATCCTACACCCAACTGAAAGACACTGAAAATTTACTGGTACATGCACTGATAACTGATAAGCTCAGGTTATTGTATTTTGAAAACAACAGTTCATACAGATTCTAAAGTAATTGTAAACATGTAAACTGATAGTGCTCAATATGTTCATAACAAACTTAGTTTAACTAAAAAATCATGAGTTAACTAACTTATTATTTAAAAAGTCTAAAATCCTATAAAATACATAGGTATCGAGTGTTCATAACCTGCCAGTACTGAATGACCCTAAAGGATGATATCAATAATTAAAATTATAGTATGGGAATCATGTTTCAAAGCCCCAAAACATGAAATTCCCCAAACATGTGAGAATCCTAAACTTGAATGTGGGAATGTTTTAAACATGATAAAATAGCATGATTACAGAACTAAAATCATTAATTGGGGATTTAACCTGAAATTCACTTGAATATAACATGGGAAATTAAAATTTAAACCTTGAGGAAATCTAATCTTCCATGGAATCATACATGGAATGAATTAAATTTAAACTACCATCAAAAAACATGAATTAACCTTTGTTGAACATATGAAATACCATAGTAAAGGAAAAACTCCATAATTTACTTGAAAGAGAAGGTTTTGGGCTTCATGGGTGAAACGGATCCATGAATGAACACCCCACATTCCTTAATTTTTTGATTTGTGAAGAAAGCATGAATCTTGGGTCTTTAATGATGAACTTTTGAAGGAAACCCTATTCTTGATGTTTCTTGAAAATTTTCATGAACTTGTAAGCTTGAGTTCTTGGATTCTTGGGAAGAGAAAACTTGAATTTCTTGTTCTTGGAAAGAAAACCTAATATTATTGTTCTTGAGAGTGGAGAGGATTAATGGCATTTAAAACTGATTAGAAAAATGCTAATAATGCCTATTTGATGCTTTATATCGGGGGAAGGTAGGGTTTGTGGTGAGAAAAGGACCAAAATACCCCTTGAAAACTGAATCAAAATTTCTGTAATTTATTTAGTTGATGACTTGGTTGATGTCTTGTCAACCCAGTCATCAACTTCTTCAGTGGTTCTGCCTAAGGTTGATGACTTGGGTGGATAGCTTGTCAACTAAATGACAGTTTATAAGCTTAGTCATCAATTTCTTTAGTGGTTCTGCCTAAGGTTGACAACTTGTAAAGAAAATATAAGAGGTCAAGTACTTGAAAATGCAGGTATTACAGCATCTCCCCCTTGGGATTATTCGTCCCCCAAATGATACTGACTTGGATGAAATACTAAGGAAAGACTAAGATGATGCATGAGGCACTTACGAACTAAATCACAACTGAATATCTGAAGCTGAAATATGATGCATGAACTGAACTAAATTCACAATTTACATGGATGTGAACAAATTACCTCTTGGAATGGCCATACTCATGAAAATCCAAATAATAAGACTAGATTAAAAGATGGAAAACCATAGGAACTTGTCTGTCTGACTATTGAACTGAATTACTGGGCATACGAACTGAATCATACTAAAATCTTATACTCAGCTGGAGTATTACTTTAATCAATCTTTATAAAAAGTTCTAATAACATTAGGGAGCAAAGAATCTTGGGTATGATCTTAGTAAGATATCTGAGTAAGGAATCTTAATATGGTTGTAACTCTGTAACATGGAACATAGGCCTATGAAACATAAGCTAGGATAGAATTGTTATGACGTAGACAATGCAAGTGCTACTTTCAAACTTGTACAAACTCATCAAAACTCCCTCAACTACACGATTCCCTTCAATACTGCACTTCACTTGAGGCTACTTATAAGCTTTACACAGGTATTGATAACTCTATCTACTGAAGTCTGAGCTTAACTGAATTCTCTCACTATGTTCAAGCCTACTCAAATCTATAAAGTGCACACATAACACTGTAATACTAGTCTGAATCATTAACTCAACACCCCATGCACTTTCATAACTTCTTATCTCATGAATAACTCTTATTACCACTTCAACAACAACATTCAACCTCTTAATAGAAATTCACTAACTTTTAATGCATTCATCCACTTATACACCAACATAATATTCAAGCCTATAATTATAACCACATATGAACTTCTAGGCAAACAGCCATAATAATATCTTTTTATATTCTCTAAAACTCTATCAATAACAACTTCCATGCACTATCCCTAAGAAAACACACACAAAGTTTCAACTAACCATGACATACATCAAAAAGTTGGCCTCAATCTTCCTTCAACTTATAGCCTTAGATAAAACAGACATATTACAATATTTCCTTAACATGAAATACTTACTCTCTCACATCTAAACAAATCACTTATCATCACTATTATTTTATAATGGGAGGTCACTAAAAGGTTAGAACATGAGATCCTGGAGTATAAAAGAATACTATACATAATTTTGACATATAACTGAGGCCTGAGGAATAGAGTTCCATGACATGAATTCATTACAGAGATCAAAACTAAGGACATACATGACATAATCTGAATTTTACTAATTATTAAGAGTGTAGCATGAGTACCTGGAACTGAACATATTGTATAGCATGAGTACATGAGTCATGAGTTGCATGACCTGAGTTTGGAGTTCATTAATTCATGGAACATGATTTGTACTACTGAGTGAACTGGAACTCCTTCTAATAGGAACTAGAAACATACATAATTCTATGGAAAGTGCGTGAATATAAGCTATGGTCATGGAACTGACATGTAACGCATGAGTAGATATTGTGATGACTGAAGAACAAAACTTTGCACTGAGATAAGAATGGGTTGGGCATCATCCTCCCTAACTATTGTTCAACAACATAGTGGCATCACTACTAGAATTTAACATCCTGACTTATTTACTTGTTCTATCATCTCCCCCTTAGATTAAAGCTATCATTCTATGTCTGTAGGCCCCTTTAATAAACTCTAAACTGAACTGCAACCACTTTACTCTAGAGCTAAAGATATATCAATACACATAAATAATTTCACCCTGAAAGACTACACCTAAAAGTGTAAAACCCACTGCTAATACTTTCTTCTATTATACAACTCTTAACTTTCTATAGCCCCAATAGTCATCATATAATAAGTTGTAACACCCCAGATTCTGAACCCCAGATGCCACACGGTGCTTGTGACCCCAAAGGACCACAAGCTAACCCATGATGATATCTGTAATTGAGCATTGAATAATATACTGTAAAAATATAGAAAATTAGCGAAAAACTTGCCATAAGGTTCAAATTGAATTACAACTGTATAAAATTTATCAATACCAAAACTAATATAACTATTTGAACTTCTAGTCTGAAAGCCTCTAAACTGTCCAAACTTGGAGTTGATGGGACAAACCCCCAACTAACTCCGTCTACTGAAATACTGAATCTAATGCAATACTGAAATAAGGAAGATCCTCGAATGATGAGGACTCACTGCTAAGTCTACTGCTGCTAGATGAGTCTAAACTGCTAAGGATGCTCTGGAGCTGATACTTCTGAATCTATGGTATAAGATACCATAGCGCAAAAGAAAAGTATGTATCAGTACTTTGAATATACTGTATGCTAGATTAGGTAAGGCTAAATGCAAGGGTTTGTATGCATGAACAATACTGACTGAATATACGAGTATGATGAATGAGGATACATGCATAAATGTATAAACTATAACTAAAATCGTAGTAATTACTGAGTTTACAAATACTAAGATACTGAATTATTGGGTCTACTGATATCTGAGGTTACTAATATTGCTTGATTATATCTGAGATCAGGCCTATCTAGCGGGTGATCTCTAAATCTACTGATAGTGAATATGATTGATTGAATGTGAGATCAATCTTATCTAACAGCTGATCTCTAAATCATTGGAACTATCTAAGTTCTTTATTGAGCTGAGTGACTATATCTGATAGTCCTAATTTATGTATTACTGATTTGAGTTTTATTCTAAAGACTGAGACTGAAACTGAGACTATGGGAGGTAGTCATCTAACTAACATCCCCCGAATTTGAACTAGTAGGGTCCAACATATAACCCCAGCTGTAAGGGTGTCAGTACCGTGCCACGGGTAAGGACAACTGCTATAGGGTCAGTCCTAATCTAGCGGGTGACCCCTGAGATTAGTCCTGTACTAGCAGGTGATCCCTGAGTATGTCAGTCCTATCTAACGGGTGACATCTCATACCTACACTGGCTATATAGTTCTGTAACTTAGGAATTACTTCTAGAGATCTCAGTCCTATCTAACGGGTAATCCCCCACCCCTAGGCTCTCTTGGTTTTGAATTTTACTCCTAACTGAAAGACTCTGAACTGATTCTTAAACTGTACAAGGCTAAGCTAAATCTGTTACTGATCGTACTGATTAATTGAGCTAAACTGAGTTTACTTGGTTTTGTTAACTGATGGAATACTACTGAGTTCTAAATTGATTACTGAACTAGAGCTCGAATGCTACTAATACTAAGATCATTGAGATTTTCTAAGTTCTGTAACTGTCTAAGTTCTACTGATTGGCATGACTGAGATTATCTTGAAAACTAACACTGGCTTTAGACAATCAGCTAAATTATCGTGTATAAATACCCCCAGGACTTGATAACGTAAATAGTACAAGACAGGACAACTCGAGCATAACATGGCAATAGGCTATCATTCACAATACAATCAATGAGGTGACTTCTTCAAGCACTTGGAGGTCTTAAACATGTAAATATATAAAGAGGCATGTTGTGGTCTCATAACTCATTCAATAAGGAATACACATAAATAGGAGTGCCTGTAACATATCAAAGTCATTCACTAAGGCTTTTCAACAAACACTTGGCATGCATGAACTTATACATAATTGGGGTTTCTTGTCAATATGCTATAATGACCCTATTTCCTTCACATAAGTATTTTATCAAACATATGGGAAGCATACTATGGTCATACAACATTCAATACACCTAATTAATATGGTTACATCAATCGACACATATCTTATAGGGTTTACTATGAATATCATAAAATTCACCTCACACTAAGACCAAAGTTTGGAACTTTGAAACCAAAACATGAATTAAAACTCAACATCATCATAAACTTCAAATCTCAATTCATATAAATTGTGAAAACTCATAAATAACAATCTTTATAATTTAAAAAAGGATTCTTGAACTTCTTGGGTGGAAGGAACCCAAGAATCAACATCTAACATTCCTGGAAATCTAGATTCTTGATGTTCTTGAAGTCTCTTGAAGGGATTCTTGAGATTTCTTTTGAAACTTTGGGTCTAGGGTTTTCTATTTTTTTTAGTGAGAGAATGTTTTTATTCTTGAGGACTAGTGAAAATATTAAGCATTTTTTGCTATTAAGGGTTTAAATCCCGCATATAGGCTGATTAGGGGCTTTAGGAAATTACAAACTGGTCCTTAAAATTAAATAACAGAATCTAAAAATCTTGATTTTTTATGCTGGCGTGACGCAGTGAAATCGTGCCAGCTCACTAGAAACTGGATGACTGGGAAACTGGTTGGTGGTGCAATGCAGTAGAAATAGCATTGCCACCTTGGTTGTAAACTGAAAAGGCACCACGATGCGGTGGAATCGCGTTGGTGCACTGAAAATTGACAACTCTGAAATTGAGCCTTGACGTGACGCGTCATAATTGCGGAGGCTCACTGGATTTTGACGATTGCCATTTTGGCTGACTCCGTAATGCGCTAAAGTACCAGGTGGTACACTGTCTTACTAAAATGGCTCTAACTCTCCGCCCGAGTGTAGGATTTGGACGAATTTGGTATCGATGGAAAGCTTATTAAATTTAGTGATTTAGTGAATTACATGCTTGAATTTAATTATTTTTATCTATGTATTGATGTTTGGTTTTCAATTCCAGATTTATTACAAGTTTCATGAAAATTAAGATAGCTTGTGTGATGAATTATGTGATTCTCATGATTAACCCTTGAATTTACAAGTTGAATATTGTATCCATGATACTTATATGGTTATTATTATATGTGAAACAATCATGTTCCCCAAGGTGTTTGTTAGAATGCCAATGTGAATTGAATAGTGTAATCATGACATGTTATTATGTGTTTCCATTCATGTACAAGTTCATTCCTTATTAGTGTTTGACAAAATGTCTAAATGATTGCATGGTGGATAAGTAATTAATGCAATACTTTCAAGATCATGCCATGCTTTACTATTGATGCTATCAAGTCCTGGGGGATTCAATACCCGACAATCTAGATGTTTACCTAGAATTACAGTAGCTATAGAATAGTCTCAGTAATATCACAAATAGTATTACTCAGTCAGTCATAGAACGCAGTGAACTTAGTCCAGTTCAGTCAGTAAATATGATCAGTAATAGTCCAGTCAAGCCTAGTACAGTCTAGTGATCAATTCAGTGCCTATTCAATTAGGAGTAGGATTCAGCACCGAGCGAACCCAAGGATGGGGGCATTCCTGCCAGCACAGGGTTTAAACCTTAGTAGCAGTCCCTCTATTACAAAACTACATAGTTAGTGTAGGGTAAGGTGTCCTCCTGCCATACAAGGGTTGACGCAACCATACATATATAATTCATGAGTCTTCTTACCAGATTAGGGTTGATCCAGCATTGTTAGTATCGTTTGGCAAGGTGCTAACACCCTTCGAACTGGAGTCACAGGTTGGACCCCAACTCTATTTATAATCGAGGTATGTCGGTTAGCTGAACACTTTCATGGTTATAGTTTCAGCTTCAGACTTGGTATAGAACTCAGTTCAGTTCTACAGAATCAGGACAGTCAAAAACAGTCATCAGTAATACAGTTATCAGTAATCTCAAATATCAGTCACTTAGTTATCAGAACTCAGTATTCAGTTTCAGTATGATCTTAGATACAGTATATATATATATATATATATGAATATATATGTATATGCATAGTATTTCACAACCAATATTTGCAGCAGTTTCAGTTATCCATATGATTATATTTAGTTATATTCATATCATTCAGTCAGTTATCATCTCATGTATATGAACCTTGTATATCAGCCTACCTTATCTAGCATACCAATACATTCCACATACTAATGCATACTCTTTCTTTGCGCTATGATGTATCATATTATAGGTTCGGACACTCAGGTTCTTGACTGCATTTAGCCTAATTTAGTTAACAGCAGCAAATTCAGTAGTGAGTCCTCATCCATCGAGAATATTATTCATTTCATTATTATAGTAGATTCAGTATCTTATTAGTCGGAGTTAGTTGGGGGCTTATCCCATCAACTCCATATTCAGACAGTTCAGTTAGAGGCTTTTCAAACTAGACTAGTTTCAGACAGTATTCAGTTTTCAGATGTTATTACCAGCTTCTATATTTATCAGTATTTAGACTATGAACCTTATGGCATTTTAGCCTAACTTCCACATTATTTCAGTATTATTATTTAGTGTTCACAGCAGGTACCAGTCATGGGTTAGCTTGTGGTCCTCCGGGGTCGTAAGCACCATATGAAATCCGGGGTGCAGACTCGGGGCGTTACAACCCTGAGTTCACATTATCTAGAATTTTAACTCTTTTTTTTATTAGCTGCAGACTCGGGGCGTTACAACCCTGAGTTCACATTATCTAGAATTTTAACTCTTCTTTCTATTAGCTCAATCTTTAAATATTCAAACTTATATTCTAACACTTAATATGGATATTCCCAAACCTTTAATGAACCATACTATTTTCATCATAGCCTACTAATATCACATCTCTAAGCTTATATTTTTCTAAAGCATGAGAATTACCATTACACCAACATACCCAACATCAACAACATATAATTTTAAACAATAACATAAATTTTTGAATACACTATTTCAAGCCTACTGGTTTACCTTTTATACAACTAGCCCAACGGATACATAATCTAATAAACCCAGATAAACACTATCCCATTTTACTTTTGTTAAAATTCATGGTTCATGCTTATAACTCTAGGTCATATGTTATCTCAGGATTCTGAGGAGGGATCTGAAAGCACATCTGACTTTGTCTCAATGCATAATTTTTATTGAACATGAATGAAATCTTTCAAACTTCGAAACTTAAAAGCACTGATGGGATACTTTTGAGCTTGCATGAAATCCCATAATTATTTTTGGGGATTTTCTAAGAAAACCCTATCTGTAAGGGTTTAAGCTTGGCTATTTCTGTTGCCTCAAGAATAAGGCAGAGTTGGCACAAATGGATTAACGTGAGAATCTACATAAGTTCCTTAGAGAACACTTCTAATGCACGATCTGAGACATGAAAGAAGGAAAATATTTCTTAAATGCCCTATAGCCTCTTGAAGAAAAGTACAGACATCTCTGTACCATTCCACAAGACTCAACTAGATAAGCTTCATAGACACCCTAGGACACTTGAAATATGTGCTATGATACCAAGTTCATCATGACCCGAGGCTATCCCTAGTCGTAACACGGTGCTTAGAACCACAAATGATCCCGAGCTAACCCATGAACTAAAATACTATTGAGCAACTGATTTAATATGTATAAAATAGCTGAGTTTGCTATGCGGAAATATAATCATGGCATAATCTGGATAAATACATTACTGACTAAGTTTATAATCTGATAAACTGAGGAAAGAACTCAAATTACATGACTAACTTTGACTAATATTTATGAAGCCTCTACTATACTGACTATAGATAGCTGGGACATACCTCCAACTACTACTAATTAATACAAATAAATAATATAAATAAAGTACATAAAAAATCATCTAACTAGAGTCCCTGAAATAGGAGAAATCATCACCTACTGACTGGAAACTACAAATGTCTGATCATAATGTGCGGGCTACAAATGGTACCTATATTATGAAATAATGTAGCCACACAGATTTATATGTGGATCAATACTTCTAGAGACTGAGTAAGCAGGGGTGAATAATCTTAAAACATACATGCTAAGTGAGCTAGACTCACCAAGAGACTGAAATCAGATAAAATCTGAAGTAGCTTAAATTATGAGTAACAAACATAATCTGATAAGTTGGTGAATCATTACACTTAGTTTCTTAAAACTTTACTTTTGTAGAATAAGTAGAGCTGAAGTTGGGATACGGTAAAACATGTATACATGAATATACGAAACCAAACATACATGTACTGAGCTGATCTGATTAACTGAATAACTGATGCATGGGTGACAGAATGATTGAAATCTAAGTAATGGGATAACTAATGTGTATATACTGAGTAGCTGATATATAAATATGGACTACGATATACGAACACTAAATAGCTAATAACTGAATACTTAATGACTAATATTTAAATACTGATTATATAAAATTGAACTATACTTAGGTAGAGTAACTGGACTAAAATTATGGGGTACTATGAGATAAGGACCGACTGAACAACATGAAATAGTTGAACATGAATGCATGAAAACTGTAACATCTGAGAATGCAAGACAATGTATAATCATATTTATGAAATAATATGTAAACTGTAAGACTGAAATCTGATAACTGAATAACTGAGAATTTGTATGCTTGGGTTAAGAAAACCTGAACTGAAACTACACTGAATACTGTACTGAGACTGTGGGAGGTATCATCTAACTAACATGCCCTAATCTGAGCTAATCGAGGTCTAACCTGTAACCTTAGTTGAAAGGGTGTCTGTACCGTGCCACGGGTATTAACACTGGTTGTGATTCACCCTATCCTGGTAGAAGTACTCATAAGATAAGTGTCAACCCAAAACTGGCAGGAAGATATCTCAAACCTACATTAGCTATGTAGTTCTGTAACTCAGGGATTTCTACTGAGGGTTAAACCCTAAACTTGCAGGAATTCCCCCATCCCTGGGTTCGCTCGGTGCTAAATCCTACTCCCAACTGAAATACTAAGATACTGACTAATGCATGCACTGATAACTAATAAGCTTAGGTCATGGTATTTTCAAAATAATAGTGCATACAGATTCTAAAAAATGTAAACATGTAAACTGATGGTTCTCAATATGTTCATAACAAACTGAGTTTAATAATAAAATCATGAGTTGATTGACTCATTACTTGAAAGGTCTAAAATCCTATAAAAACACATAGGTATCGAGTGTTCATAACCCACCAGCATTGAATGACAATATAGCACGATATCAACATTTAACACTGTAGTATGGGAATCATGTTTTAAAGACCCAAAACATGAACATTCCCCAAACATATGAGAATGCTAAACTTGAATGTGGGAATGTCTTAAACATAAGGAAATAGTATGATTACATGACTAAAATCATAAATTTGGGATTTAACATGAAATTCGCTTAAATATAACATGGGAAACTAAAATTTAAAGCATGAGGAAATCTAATCTTCCATGGGATCATACATGGGATGAACTGAATTTAAACTACCATGAAAAATATAAATTAAACCTTTCTTGAACATATTAAATATCATAGTAAAGAGAAAACTCCATAATTTACTGTAAAAAGAGGGTTTTGGGCTCCATGGGTGAAAGGGACCCATGAATGAATACCCCACATATCTTGATTTCCTTATTTATAAATAAATCCTGAATCTTGGGACTTGAATGATGAACTTATAAAGGAAATCCTATTTTTGATGTTTCTTGAAATTTTTCTTGAACTTGTAAGATTGAATTATTGGATTCTTGAGAAGAGAAAACTTGAATTTCTTATTCTTGGAAAGAAACCCAAATATTATTGTTCTTGAGGGTGAAGAGGTTTAATGGCATCTAAAACTAATTAGAAAGAGCTAATAATGCCTATTTAATGCTTTATGTCGTGAGGAGGTAGGGTTTGAGGTGAGGAAAAGACTAAAATACCCCTACAAAACTAAATCAAAATTTATGGCATATCTTTAGTTGATGACTTGGTAGATGGCTAGTCCACCTAGTCGTTAACTACTTCAGTGGTTCTGCCTAAGGTTGACCACTTAGGTTGATAACTTGTCAACTAGCTGAAAACTTATTAGCCTAGTCATCAACTCCTTCAGTGGTTCTACCTAAGGTTGACGAATTAGGTTGATAGCTTGTCAACTAGTTGACCGCTTGTCAACCTAGTCATCACCTTGAAGACTGTTGGACAGGCTGAGGTAAAATTATCATAACTTTCTACTCTTATGTAGGATTAAGGTAAAACAAGATGCATTGGAAAGAATACTCGAAGATATTTTATTTGATATATTGTAGGATACCTGAATCATTATATTATAGTAGATACACTCTTTTAAAGTTGACCCTAGTTGGAGTATCTGGTAAAACTCTATCGATACAAGTGTTCTCAACTCGACGTTGCTCTAAGTGTTTTCTATGAACATGATTCACATTTAAAATACATTATACACAAGGAAAATGGTCATGAAACATATATTCACATGGGTATCATGGTATTAGAGTTTATACACGTAGAACCAACGGTTCAAATTCTAGCCCAAAAATGTGAGCTGTTACAGTATCATTGTTTGACTCTTCTATGATTATATTCCTTTAAGCAAATAATTCAGTTTTGTTAATATATTGATCCTCTAGTAGTCCTCTTCTTCTGGTTCCTTCCATACTACCTTGATGGTGACCTGATAGATTGAGGGGGGTGAAATTGCTACATCATCATCATCATCAGTACTTTCATGGGAATCACCTAGTCCTTTGGTGGACAAGTTTGGTGGGGGGTCTTCCCATCTAGGAGTTTTAGTTCTTGAGGTTAGGGGGTCTCAGAGCTCCTATATTTTTCTTCAAGACTAAATTAAATGACGAGAGCCTTTTTTGAAGTAGGAAAGTCTGGAAAGGACGAGAGAAGTAGGATTAATGAATAGTTAGAGAACTAAAGAGATTTTTGGAGTGAGAAGATTTTTTTTAGGATGAGAAAGAAATTTTTTTGAACTTTTGAACTAATATATGGAATAAGGGAACAGTTGAGATTGAAGAATGCAAAGCTTCTGACAGAACAAGTCCAGTCAAATGGACGTGTCTATTGGATTTAAAATTTAAGTGAAAGCTTTTTGAAAGGAGGGAGAGTGATGTGACATAGTCATTAAACATTTAAAACAATCATTATTTAGGAATAGCAGATGGTACTGACCTGATTAGGGGCCTGGTCTCTAAGTAATGTTAAAATATAGTGACGTGTTATCTTACCCCTTTGTTCATATCCTTTTATTACTTATCATGGATGTATATCTGCAAAGATATGAAACTGAATTAGACATGTATGCCAATGTCCAGCTAGGATACCTATTTACCATTTCATAGAAACCAAGGAGAATTTTTCAAAGCATCCACCATTTAACTGGATCACATAGTCTCTGTCTCCTCAATCTTCTTTTAACCAGTTTCCTATAAATATTCTAGTGGCATGTAAGTATATACTTAGAAGACTTTGCCACCTTTAAGGGCCTTATCCAAGAGCTACTCTTTCAACATTTTAGACATATGTTCTGGGCAGCCATATTTAATTACATCCTCATTGGCTGCTACCCCTTGCATTGCCCTGCATTACAAATCAGTCATTAGTTTTGGGAATCCTCTTCAATCTGAGTTTCCAATACGAGGATAGAGGATAAATTAACTTCTTCTTGGTCTAGCTGGGTAATCTTCTTTTCTTTTCTTTTGAAGTGATAAATTTACCCATTTATTTCTGATGCCCTGCCTTTCCACCCTGTGAGTTTAGGTAATCGTCCTTTCCCTTTGTAGACCTGACAGTATAGCTAGATCTTTTACCTTCACAGTATGACTCTGAACTGCTCCAACTGTTTAGATCATGATAGGTTAAGATAGCAAGCGCTTGTAGTGAAGAAATCCATGTGAGTGCCTTTGCAAGCTCAGTGTTTACTCTAGTCAGTTCTTTTTCAAGAATAGAGTACCTCTTAAGAGAGACATCCAAGTTAGATTTTGCTTCTGTTAATTCTTCTACCAACTTAAATTGTATACTTCTTCCTTCTACCTTTCCTTTCGACACTAACTTGGTAATATCACTTCATTGTTTACTTAGGAGATCATTTTCACATGAGAGATTCTTGTAAGTTGCTTAATGCTTAGCTACCTGCACACTCGGTTCAACTAATTCTTTTTCGCATGTGCTCAAATCATCCTTCATTTTTTTCCACTTGTGAGTTCTGTCACTTAGACACTCAACTCAATGACTTCTTCTCCAGACTTTTCAAATTCATCCTTAAGATTCATTTTATCTTTAGTTATCTCATTTAAGGATTCTATCAGTGTAGAGGCAAGAGATCTCAGCTTGTTGAAGGAGTAATCCTTCAGTTCTTATTGATGTCAAGAAGAGTGACGGTTTTATCTACCTCATTATCAGTATCTGCCACTACAGCAAGGAGTGAATCAGGGACTTGGATATTTTTGTTTGTTTTCGTGATGGAATGTCTTTCCTTTGCTCAGACTCATCTATGTCACTTGAAGATTCATCCCAACAATCTGCAAGCACTTGACTAGCAATCTTATCAGACTTCGTTCTCCAATTATGTTTCATAGGGACTAGTTTCTTTCCTTTCCTTTCAACCTTGTGCATAGGACAAATCTTGATAAAACGCCCCACTTTTCAACATTTGTGTTGGTACCCATGCCCATTGCTTCATTGCAATGCTTGCTATATTAATTTTTGTGAAACTACTGCATGATATTTTCATAGCCTAGAGCACTATTTTTGCAATGAGAGATGTTTTATTTTCTTCTGAGGTATAATTAGCTTGTGAAGATCCCATTTCTCAAGATCTTTCCAAGGTGTTAGCCTTATTATGGAAGATCCTCTCTGATGCCAAATAAAGGGTTTGGGGTGGTTTTCTCCTCGACTCAGGGAAATGTTCCCAGAATCACACAAGCAACAAGAACTAGGAGATAATTAAAGTAAAAGTGCAAAAATACAAAAAAGTAAATATAGGATTTTTACGTGGAAAATTCTTGCTCAAGGGAGAAAAACCATGACCTGCCTTCAGAATTTCAAGCTCCACTATATTCAACAAACATCTTGAATATACACTCTAAGGATTAAACTCCTAATCCTTTGCTTCCTAGAAATAAATCTATTAAAAGAATGGCACGACCCGAACTAGGTCCTTATCGTAATGGGCATGTCAAGTCGAACAAGGACCGAAGATTGCCCCGCTACCCAATCCAACCAACCAATATATTGTAATGCCTTGATATTATACCCTGGGCACCACACGATGCTTACAGTCTCAAGAGACCATAAGCTAACCTATGAGCTGGTACCTATTGTGACCACTGAATAATATAATAACATATGCGGAAGAATAACTAATAAGACATAAGGTTTTAGCAATTGAAAACAATACTAAATCATGAATCTAGAAAACAACTATCTAAAACTTATAAAATAAGGATAAATTGACTGACTATCTGAAATGTCCGAAAGCCTCTAAACTGACTGAATATGAGTTGATGGGACAGGCCCCAACTAAATCCTACTATCTACTGAACTGAAAGCATAAAATAAAATAGTCTGTCCATAAAATATAAGGACTCACCACTGCTACAGCTGATAGTCTAGAAAATCTATGTGCGATCCAGGAACTGGGCATCCAAACCTATGATATGATACATCATAGCCTAAGAAAAGAGTATGCGATCAGTACTTTGAATGTACTGGTATGGTAAATGAGGTAGGCTGATATGCATGGTTTCATGAACATAAATAATAACTATATGAAAATATATATATATATATATATAACATGAAGTACTGAATAGAGTGCATGAAATCTGCAAATACTGAGGATACATAAAATTTTAAATATTGAGGATGCATGAAATCTGTAAGTATTGAGGATGCATGAAATCTGTAAGTACTGAGGATGCATGACCAATAATGTAATCTATGTTATACAATCTGTAAGGATATAACATGTTTTGAATATAATCTATAAATACTGAAATCTGATAATTGAATCATATGTTCTGAATATAATTTATAAATACTAAAAAACTAAAATCTGATAACCGAATCACTAATATCTGTATGCTATGTTCAAGCAACTAAAACTGAATTACTGAACTGATTACTGGACTAAAATTGTGGGAGGTATCATTTAACCGACATGCCCCAATCTGAGCTAATCGAGGTCCAACCTATAACCCCAGTTAGAAGAGTGTCAGTACCGTGACACGGGTACTAATGCTGGCTGGGTGGATCCACTATACTAATGTACTATCGCAAAGGAATAGGGGTGTTATGCCTAAACTGACGGGTGACTCCTGTGAGGTAGTCAAGCCTAATCTGACAAGTGACTTCTCATATCTTACATTGGCTACGTAGTTCTAGAGTACAGGGACTGCTACTAATGACTCTGCTTATCTGACAGGGAAGCTGTCATCCCTACACTCGCTCGGTGCTAAATCCTACTCTCAACTAAACTGACTCGAAATGCTGAACTATTCTAAGTTTAACTGATATTTGATGACTGACTAAACTGATAATGCTCATAACATATGCTAAAACTATTCTGAAGATACTAAGACTAGGTAAATAGCTAAGTTTTTAGGTATTCATAACCCCCAAGACTCAATAGCAATAATAGTAAAATAGTACTTAAGCTTGGAGGACATAACATGGAAACATTTATTAAGAATCCATTCTTGTAGGTATTTCATCAAACACTTGATATGCATGGTTTAAGCTAAACATGGGAATAGTATAAAACTTGGAGTAATAGCCCAATTTCAACATCAACAACACTTAATCATGATTTAATTCAAAAAATATCAATATTAAAACATGTGGGATTTGATAACAACAACAATTTCATGTAAGCATGGTATGAAATCAAGATTCAAGGAGATTCATGTATGAAATCATAATTTAAAATCATAATAATTTTAAAAGATCATAACTTTGTATTTAAATTGGATACTTGGGCTCTATGGGCAAAAGGAACTCATAGATAAACACTTAACATATCTGGACTGATGAATTCATAAGAATTGATGGTGAGTTCTTGAGATTTGATCTTGAATTTTGAAAGCTAAGATTGTTCTTGAAAAAGAATTAATTTCTTAAAGAGTAATTTGTGAATAATGTGGCATATAATGCCCTTTTAGGTTTTAAATCCGTGTTTTGGATGAGTTTAGGGGTTTGGAAAAAGACCAAACGGTCCCTGAAAATTAAATTGTGGAACTGGGCAAAAATCGCAATTTTATCACCTGGCACGATGCGATACAATTGCATCGGGCCACTGGAAAACTAACGAACCCCATTTTTCCTAGGGACACGATGCGGTGCTATCACGTTGCGCCACTGTAAACAGACAATTCCCAACTGTACTTTTGGCTCGATGTGATGGCTATTGCGATGCCTTACTAGAAATTGACAACTGTGAAAATGCCCCTTGGAACGATGCGGTGCTTATCATGGTGACACACTGAAAAAGGATGAACGTGAAAATGGCCATCACCGCGATGCGGCCATATCGTGTTGGGCTACTCTTTTGCACTAAAAGTCTCATAACTTCTCACCCAAGTATCGAATTTGGGCAAAATTGGTATCGTTGAAAAGCTAATTCAATTTCCTACCATTTTGTGGGTCATGAGCTGGAAAATACTGAGTATAGAAAAATATATGCTCATTTGAATTTGACTAAAGCAATATTCTTATACGAAATTCAATCGGTAAGGATTATTTTAATTCGTCTAACAGCTCGGAGTTATTTGAGACCATAATATACATTAAACTAACTTGAAAAAGTATCAAAGAACCATAATGTACTATGCATGAGCTTGAAACATGACTCTAGCATTGGCTTGAATTTTCAGGGCATTACACATATAGCCTAAGTCGATGAATTCTGACAATAACCAGATAAGGTAATTAACAACACAAAGACTTTGGGATAGGTCTCGAACTATGACTAACCCAAAAAAGTCTAATCATCCAATACCCAACCAAAAACCATAATAAAATCAACATAATAACCAAGTTCATTTCCATACCATAACCTACCCAAGTCCATAGTTTTTCCATATAAAACCTCAGAAAGAAATCCAAGAAAATTCGGTCGGGACATGCCTCCGACCATATCCAAAACCAATGTCCAAGTCTAAACCAGTAAAGACATAATAAAACTCAAGCGAGAAGTGGAGCCTTCTGAAGTATGGAAGCTCACCACTTCAAGTCAACATAAGTTGTTCCTGAGTCCAATCAAACAATGCATATAACCAAATGTAACATATGCATATACATATATACCATACCGGGGCAGGGAACAAGATTAGCCTAAACTTTGAAATCATTAACCTGGGTTATATAGCATAACTGTTTATAACAAGGCACCCACGGGCTATATTGGCCCAACTCTTCCCTGGCTGGAAGGGCCCCAGTGCGTGTAGCCGCACGAACCAGAGAATATCCATAGCCGCATATGACTGTATGGGAGACTCGAACCTCCTGGTATAATCAAGGTGACTCAAGCACTAATATATGTATTATGAGGGAATCAAACCTCTCATTCATATATTCATTTGGGGGACTCAAACCATTAAGTCATATCGACACCCGCACCGGCTAGCGCGATTTCTAGTGTTAGTCCTTTGGACTCTACTTTTACGGCCATGCTACACATACCGCTTTAAAGCCTAATTTAAAACCATACTTTCATGGCCCTGTTACACATCCTGCTTTAAAGCTCAATTTAAAACCATCATTCCACATATACAATCATTTAGCTAATTACTTACCAAAGTTACTTCGTTGGTATCATCATACCAACACTACTTACAAGCGTATAATATGCCATTACCATTATCAATCAACCAATTATTCATTGGACCTTGTTACTCGAATCCATTGTCTAACAAATACACTTGTTCAATTCAAAGTTTAGGGACTCGAACCCATTGTCTAGTAGAGACATAAATCAATTTAATGCTTAGGGACTCAAACCCTTTTAGCAAATTAAACCACCAAGGTTACCATTTAAATCATTATATGTCCAACAAGGCCTTTACAAAACCATTTACCAACCATTCATATTCATTAGGCCAATTCCTTAGTTCAAAACACCATTTAACATGTTACTAGTTATTCGCTTAGGCATTTTCACAAACACTTTGAGGGAATACCATTACCAAGACCAAAACCAAAGTAAAAACCATCAAGTTTAGAGTTACCTATAACCCATTTGTTAAACCACTATTACCAAGAACCCACATGTGCAAACCATCACCAAAAATATGTATAAACATAAGTTAAACCAAGAGTAAATAATGCTCAATCATATGCAACAAAAACCTCAATTTTGGTTTTCAAAACCACCATTTAAGAATCATAATCACACTTTAAAACACATGATATTTATGGACTGACAATGAGGGAAGAGTCACATGCCTTACTCAAGAAGATTCACAAAAGAAACTTGACTCTTGAGCCTCTAGATGAACACCTTTGAAAAATCCTAGCCCCAATTTTCTTCAGAGAATTTAGAGAGGATTTTGATGTGTTTTGATCTTTCAAAATATGTTATAAGCAGTCACAATATGTTTTAAGACGTGGGGACTTAAGGGTTTTGGGGTGGAAAATGTCTAAAATATCCTCATCTTAAAACTTGAAAAAATATGCATAGGGGGGTACGACCACCCTACCCAAACCGTACCCTATGATACAAGTGGTACACACCACTCATACCCTAGGCATCAACCTAGACCCTAACACTATCCAACATATGATTCCTTAGCACGAGTCATACCTTACCATATGACTAGTACCCACCCTAGTCATACCTTAGGCAGAATGTGACCAAGAACATACTGATCAACATACAATTTAGGCCTTACTACCTATACCATGATCACACGACTCGTATGATCCCCATTCGTACCTTGGAAAGAAACCAACCAAAACTACACTGGTTTTTATACGAGTGTAGGGACCCTAAACCGCACCACATATACGACTAGTATGCACAAGTTTTATAGTGTCCAGAATACTCAACTTAAGAAATTTTCTAAGGTTACAAGGTAGGAATACACTGGGTGGAAATACACTGGGTATATTGTTGTTGTTGTTGTACTTTTGTGGTGAAGTTGTTTGTTCAAGAAAATGATCGAATCATCATAAGGATAATTAGAATGAGCCTCATTTTCAATCGATATCAATTTTCAATCAATCTGGTTGTAAGGCTAAAAAGACCATATTTCATTGGCTCACTCCCACGGAGCGCAAATCAGTAACTTTGTATGTCTTACTGAATTGCCCAGAAGTTGAGCCCTTTTAGAAGTAGGGAGATTAAAATTTTAACATATCTTATTTATTTATTCATTCCCTTAAAGAAACTAATTGTGTTTCGCATGTTGAATCTTCAGTTCATTTAAGACTTAATTCCACAAAAATCAAGTGTATGCATCCTTTGCAACATGGTTTACATATGAGGTTCGTAAGTGTATTATATATATATATATATAATATTTTTAGGTACACCAGTCACCAAATGCAGCCACATTCGATCAGTTCTTGAGAGATATTTCTTTAGGTCTAGTTGAAGCTCATGCAATATCCCATTACACAATAAATGGGTTTAAATATTCCACCGAAGAACACTTCAGAACAAAGAAAACAAACAATAGTGGTGTTTGGGTTAAGGGTGATGATGATGTTGATTACTTTGGTATCATACACGAGATCTTAGAACTGGAGTATGCTGGTTTTCCAATAAAAGAAATTGTCCTCTTTTGATGTAAGTGGTTTGATCCAAGAACAAAAGGCACAAGAGTACATAAGGATCATAACACCATTGAAGTGAAGCACAATAGGTCGTATCCTGTTTATGATCCATTTGTTCTAGCGTAAAATGCTAAACTAGTGTATTATGCTCTTTATCCGTTGTGCAGTGATAAGTCTGATTGGTGGGCTGTAATCAAAACAAAGCCTATAGGACGGGTGAAAGTTAAGAATGTGTTGGAGACTGTGTATCAAAATGAAATACAGATTGATCACCAACTAGTGGACATTGACTTAGTGGATAGTTTGAATCACCCAAAAAATATATTTGAAAAAGTTAATATTGCAGAAGAAGAGACTGAGTGGGTAGGAGATGAGGAAACTTCCGAAGAGAGTGAATGGTTTAGTGGAGAATCTTCAGAAGAGGAAGATTAGTTTGTGTAGGTTGTATTTATTATGTATTGATGTCTTTATGCTTTGTACTATATATTTACCTTTATGTTTCTTATTTAAGATTGATATGTAATATAGTGTTTAATATTGTTGTTTTCACTTTTCCATAATTTATATAGTAATAAAAATATTCTTGTCTATCTCGTGATGTTGGAGAGATTTAAAATGTGAATTAGTAACTTGAAATTAGTTACTTGAAATATTTTCTTATATATTCATTTTGTAGGAACTAAATACTTATTAACTTTACATAATTTAGATGTCAGGTAGAGGTGACAAAGATAAGGGAAAAGTTGATCCTACAAAAACAAAAAATAAAAAACAACCTCAGCCTTATAGACGACCGACAGGTATTCATATATCTGAGGGTCAGTTTGCTGATGCACTAGCACGACCCTAATATTCTAGGTCATCTCAACATTCGGTTTCTGCTCTTACGCATGTGGGGCCACTTCATGGGTCTACACCGACTCATTCTGGTTCAATCACCGTGCCACCGTCATCACAGTACTATCGAACGATCGTTGGCATAACCAAACATCTACCATCGTCAGTACCCTCATGTAGCAGCCACCCAGGTTCGCAAAGTGATTCTGCTGGATCTATTGGGTTGTCGGATCTTAATCTTGGAGGCACTCCATCCGGTGCTTCAGATACACCCATGCCAGTGCATCCACCAAAACTTGCTCCGCAGTCCAGAGATAAAAATGATTATAGGAGACGTTATCTTATTCCATATGGAATAGGGTAAGATTTCTAAATATAATAACATTATTCATTTTTCATTACTATATTATTATGCTCTATGAAATTACTGTTTCATCTTGTATTGTAGGTTTAAGCCAGATGCTGGAGTTAGAAAAATTACGAGTAAATGCATTTGTCGGCATTTCAACGGCTACTGGACCAGTTGGCAAAAGGTTTCAGAGAATGACAGAGAAAGAATGTTTAAAGAATTTTTATGTAAGGATTTAACTTATAGACTACTTAATACATTGTTAGAACAAAAGATTGAATATTATACTTTTGTTTTTTTGTAGAAATATTACTGGTGGAATGATGCGAATGAAGGTGCTATAAGGAGAAATTTTTACAGAAGAGCTAGATCCAGATTTATCGGGCTGTTGGATTATGCCAGAACCAACTTGGTACGACCTGACTGGATAGGTGAATCTTTATGGCAACAGTATATTCGCTATTGGAGTAGCGAAGAATACAAATTGTTGAGGGACAAAGAAAATAAAGCCCGGGCATCATCCAAGGGTGGCTTTCTACAAACTGCGGGTGCAGTTAGTATGATTGCTGTGGAGGAAAAATGGTATGTAACTTTTACAGTTTTAATTGTTTGTTTCTATTTAAATTTTTAATTATTTAAAGATTAATAATTTTTTCATATGCAGGAAAAAGAAAAGGGTAGGAAGATAGCACACAATGAGCTATTCGAGGAGACGTATGTGAAGAAGAAAAAGAACCCGACTGATGAAGATGTTTGGGTTGAGCCTCGTACAAAAGCTGCCCATGTAAGAATCAAATTTTAAATTTATGAATCTTTTTCTCAAAGTTGATATTATTCAAGTATAAGTACTTTAATATTTTTTGACTATTAATTTTAACTTTACTTTGAATATAGGACAAATATATGCAGCTCCTTAGTGAGTTTCGTAGTAGTCAGACTCCTGAAAGTTAGGGTGACCCAATACCCCAACATGTAGAGGAGGAGTTATAGGAACAAGCTGTGGATCCTGCAGTTAGAGGTCATTACTACGGATACCACATAAATTATTTTGGCGAGAATGTTAGGTCTTCGTCCGGTGCTACATACTATACCTCTTCAGTTGATAGAGAAATCATTGAATCACTAAAAACTACGATTTCTAAACTCACTGAAGAGCTTTCTAAACAGAGAGAGAAGGGACGTAGAAGAAGGAGGAGGAAACAACATCACTAATCAGGATGCTACAGGAGTAGTTCAGCTCTTTTATTCAGTCTGCAGGGATTAATCCTCCATGTGTTGGTGATGCAGTTCGGGATCCAAAAGGTTTAGGCCCACTGGAAGATATCAGCACAGATGAGGATGCGGAAGACAAAGATGATGACGATGACGATGACGATGAAGATGAGTGGTAGCTTTTTTACTTTTGTATGTGTTGTAGTTTGAATTTGGACATTTTATTGTAGGTTTTACACTTTTGTATGTTTTGTTGTAGTTTTTACACTTTTTACACTTTTGTTGGATATTTTGTATGTGTTGTAGTAGAATTTTGTATGTTGTGTGAGAATACACTTGGTTTGTTGTTGTTGTTGTTGTTGTTGTTGTTGTTGTATTGTATGTTATTTCATTTGTTGCTTTTTATTTTTTTTAAAAAATCTCAGAAAAATTGATCACATGTGGTCGATTTTTTACAAAAAATTTACAGAAAAATGACCACATGTGGTCGATTTTTTGAAAATTTTATGAAAAATGAACCACAAGTGGTCGGTTTTAATAAAATTAATTAATTAATTTTAAAATAAAACCGACCACT
>NC_061121.1:210531681-210549445 GCF_002878395.1 Capsicum annuum
TTGTCACCTCCACCTAATAATTAAGACTTGTGTCACCTACACCTCATTTTAAAACTTTTTTGTTACCTACAGCCCAAACCCCCAATCACTTCCCTCTAGTTCTTTTCGTCCTAATTTTTATCACAATCTACCTTTCTACCTTTAAGAAAAAAATAATATTATTTATTTTATTTATTTTAATAATTATTATCACACCAACATTTTTCTACAGATATATAGAAGAGTAAAGAGTGGAATGACCAAGGGTATATTTGTTATTTCAAAAAAATTTCTATCTTGCTTACTTATGTTTTAGGCATCAAAGCTTGACCATAAATTTTTAATGACAAGAAAGTCAAGCTATTTTTTTTATAAATGTCAATCACATCTCAATTGATATAATATCTCACATGGACCCACATAAATATAATTAGTTGTTATTTGCAAATTTAATTACTCTAAAAAATAATTATTGAAATAAAATAATAAAAAAATTATAAATATTTAAATGATAGTCCATACATTCAATTTATTTGTCTTACTTTTCTTTTAAATTTGTTTCAAAAAATTGTCTTTTTTTTTTAATTATTGAATTATAACTTTTCACATGTCGTATTTAACACCACAAGATTAAAATAGATTTTAACACATTCTACTCCCTCCGTTTCAAAAATAATAACTTACTTTCCTTTTTAGTCCGTTTAAAAAAGAATGACCTCTTTTCTTTTTTGGCAATTCCACATGGCATGTTTAAGACCACAAGATTAAAGGGCATTTTGGTACATTTGACACAACTTTAATTTAAGGCCAGAAGATTCAGAAGTTTTCTTTATATTCTTAAACTTTGTGTCAAGTCAAAGTAGGTCATTCTTTTTTAAACGGAGGGAGTACGTGTTATTAATTTAATACATAAGATTGAAAATTATTTTTGACTTTCATAAACTTCATATCAAATCAAAATCAAACAAATAAATTGAAACAGAGAAATACTCAACTTCAAATTTACAAACTTTCTGATATTAAAAGATAATTTTAAAAGTATAGCATAAATTATACACTACAGTGATAAATAAACCTTAAAACTATAACATTTCTATATAATAAATCAAATTATAAGACAAACTCATGTAATACCTATTTTCGGTATTCCATTTTCATGAGTAATTTTTCGGCTATTAATAGATTATCTTAGAATTTATCATATTAAAATCTTAGATTGTTTTATTATGAAAATTAACATATGAGATATTCATATGAATAAAAATAAATTTATTTTCTCCCTGAAAAAAATAAATTATTTAATTTAATTAACTCATATACTATAATTTAAGACTGTATATTCTTTATTGAAAAAAATTAACATATGAATAATTATGTCATTGATTTAACACTATAGATTGTTTCATTATGAAAATTAACATATGAATAATTATTTCAAATGTATCAAAATGCTCTTTATCTTCTAGTTCTTAACATAACACGTAGAAAATTAAAATTAAAGTATTACCAAAAAAAATTTTATTCTTTTTTAAACAAATTCAAACGGAAAATAGATCTCTATTTTTGAAATTGAGAGAGTAACAAATATCCACAGTTCACATCATTCAAAAATAATTTCAAGTTAAACTTTTTCATCATATCTAAAATAATTTTAAAATATAATTTGTTAAACCTTAAAAAATAATTTAAGCAATAAGTTTTGTTCATACTTTATATGATATATGAGAATTTATGTGATAATCTTTTTTGTTAAATGTAAATTTAAATAATATACTTAAATTAAATGGGAAGAATAATATTAAATTTAAAAAGAAATTACATTTGAATTTTTTTCCATTTAAACATTTTTTTCAATTGTGGTGTCCAAACAAGATTTCTCTCCTCTTAACTAAATTCAGGAAATAAACAAGTTATTTTTGTGTGTAACAGTCATTATTATTTTTTTACTATTTTTGTCTAAAATTATTGATGGTTAATTTATGTTTAAAGTAAAATGTACAAATATAACTAAGGGTATAACGGTTTTTTCATAATTTTAAAAATATTTTCGTATAATTTTTTTTAAGTTGATCCCACTACAATTCTATGTTAAATGACAAATATAGACGCAATGACCATTTCATTAGAATATTTTCAATGTCATTCATGATGTAATTTTTCACATGAATTTCACACACCTCAACTATAAGTCTATTTTAATATATATTAAAAAAATTTAAATATATTATATCAGAATGTTTATTATAATACATCCTATTTGTTAATTTAAATAATATATTTTTCTTTTTAATCAGTTCTAAAAAAGAATTGACATTTTTTATTTGGTTAGTGTTTTATTACGTTATCAGTATTTTATTCATGTTGAATTTTATTTATTTGTCAAAAGTGCACAAAGGTATACTCTTTTATTTAAGGTTCATTTATTTGAAAAATTATTTAAAACATTGCGACGTTTTTTCATATATCTTAAATTCAATGTCTAATCAAAATGTTATAAATTTAAATAAAAGGAGACGTAGTTTATAGGAGTATGTGCAAATATTCACATTTGTTTCATAAATGATTAAAAAATAAAATTAATTTTGGTCACACATTTAATTGCATAAAGTAACTATTACTATATTATAGTAAGATATTAAAAAATACTCATAAATATTGAATAAGTGTTTATCTATCAAACACAATAAGCTATTTCTCCATAATTTTAAAACATTACATGATGCATATCATTACAATGATTTGCACTATACAAATAATTTATGAAAATATAATTATTTACTAAGTGTTATGAAATATAAAATAAAGAACAAGAAGAATGGAGAGAGAACAGAGGAGACTTCTTATTTCTCATGGATTCTTGAGAAGTTAATTACAATGAAGGAAAATCCTTTTATTTTAAGGAGAAAATTAACCTTGAGGTTTCGAACTTTTCCATAAATAAACATTCATTATATATGGTAAAGTAGACATTCACTATATATGGTAAAGTAGACATTCATTATACATGGTAATATATTTATAACACTCTCCCTTGAATGTCTAATTGATAGATAATGTGTCTCGTTAAAATCTTACTAGAAAAAACTCAGTGAAAAAAAAAATCTAGTGAAGGAAAAAGAGTACACATCTCTAACAATATGCATATAGGTTGCCTCATTAAAAACCTTACAAGAAAAATTTAGTAGGACAAAACCTCGTAAGGAAAAAAAAAGTATAACGCGTATTAACTCCCCATAATGAGAACGTCCTTGAACTTTTGCATCCCTATCTTATGCATCATCTTATTGAAAGTTGCAGTTGGGGGAGACTTGGTGAATAAATTAGCCACATTGTCACTTAAACGAATCTGCTGCACGTTAATATCACCATTCTTTTGTAGCTCATGTTTGTAGAAAACCTTTTGATAAAGTGTGCTTCGTTCTATCTCTTTTTTATGAATCCTCCCTTGAGTTGTGCTATGCATGCTGCATTATCTTCGTATAAAATTGTGGGTACATTGTAATATTTCACACCACATTTTCTCCAATGAGATGTATCATGGATCTCTACCATACTCATTCTCGACTTGTTTCATGATAGCTATTGTCTCTGCATGGTTCGATAAAGAGGCTAGATAGACTACTTTGTATATCTCTAAGATATGACAGTATCCCCACATGTGAACATATAGTTTATTTGAGATCGAGTTTTATACGGGTCAGATAAGTATCCAACATCAGCATAACCAACAAGATCGGGACTATAATCTTTAGAATAAAATAAGCTCATATGTTTGATCACATTTCGATGTCTCCTAATAGGAGCAGAACTATATACACATTGCTAACAAATTAATCAAAAAAGGCTATGTCATGCCTTGTCCTATTTGCAAGATACATTAGTGCACCAATTGTACTAAGATATGGTACTTCACAACCAAGGAGTTCCTCATTCTTTTCTTGAGGTCGGAATGAATCCTTATTCAATTATGCATGTTTCTCATTTAAGAAAATATTCTATTGCTTTTGAAAACGCTCCAAGAGTTTTAATAATTTTCAAGCTATAAGCTTATACAATATAAGGATTATAAATAAGTTTCCCAGAAACTTTTATATGCTTCAAACATTTTGAATCCTTAAATAAGTTTTCATATAAATTTTTTCATGTGACAATATTCAACATTTCATGAGTGACATCTTCAAGTATCTGGACTGCAAATCAAATAATTTTTATGCTTACCAAGATGCATCCTATCATGTAACTTGATAAATGTTTCTACGCCAGCATGCTTAAATAAACGTAGAATTTAGATCCTCGTAATCTCTTACAATATTGCACAAATATTGTATCAAAGATATCACTGATGATATATCATTTTGTATCGGTTCACAGTGCGACATAATATTTTGAGATCTCATCACTTCATTATTTTCAGGTACCTGAACCTCTCATAAGGTTTCATGAAGTGTTATGTCGTAGGCTCTTTAAGAGCACATTGCCTTCTTATTATGATTATTTGCTCCTTATCCTTTTCAAGGATTATTTTATTTGGAACCGATTAGTCTACCACGCTTCATGCATGCGTAGATTTTGTCCTTTAAGAATGCAAAATAGGAGCACTTGTAACTTAAATATGATACTAAATTTGAGTCAACAGATACTTCCGGCATTTGACTTGAATTATCTTTTGAATGAAGATTTGATGATAATTCCTAACATATTTCATAGCTACTTATAATCTCCCCCTTATGTTAGAAAAACTAACATTCATCCTCATCTTCCTTAAGAGATCCATCTTTGTGCATCATGGTATATTCATTAATCGTATACAACACATTAACGTTATGAAAAATGTATGGTTCCTGATCCAAAACCAACTTTGAGGGGGAATTAATCATAACTTATTTATTGGTTTGATGCATATAAGTATTTTTGTATATAATATTTCAAACCAACACATAACCTTTTGTTCTTATTAGCAATGGTTCATTTATTTATCGAAGGCATTTAACACTAACTTCACTAGCATTATCAAGATGAATTGTCTTGATTACACAATCTGAAAATTATGTTCTTAACTCAATTTATATTGAGCATGCAACTTTATGAATGTCAAACTGTAGGTTGACAATAAACTCATATGTGATCATTTTATATCGATACATCTTAATAGATCACATGACAGGTGAACGAGCCCATATTCACCTTTTATACTTTTCATCTTTTGAGGGATCAAATATCAACATTAGTTGGTCCAACCAACTTATCATGAGAAGAAACAACATGAAAAGTTCATGAAGAATTTTCTAGTTCTTCAATATATTTTTAATACTTACTATACATATCTCTAGGATGTCACAATCGTTTCATGCTAATTTATGAACGTTTATACTAGTAAACTTCAAGTTTACCATAACATGTACTTTTTTTTAGTAAATTTCAGATTTACTACTTTAGAAGTAAATTTAAATAACTCTTCTCAGTTATTCTGCCTTTTTCGGGGGTGAGTTGTGATACCATCACAATAAAGTACACATTTGTATTAATAAATTTCTCATTTCCCAAGAATGGAATATAATTGTACCTTAATCCTATCAAATTATGATAGCTTTTAGCCTAATTTAAAATCTTGCTACTTCAGAAGCAAACTGAGGCATTCATATAATGTAGAGAACTTTTCTCCAATATATATTTAATTGTAATCACAATAAGTGTGTGAAAATATCATCATTTATCTTCTTTCAGACATATTATGCATTACAACCACATTCACTTCAAGAATAGAGCAAGTTGTCAACTTTCAGATTCATCATGGAATAGAGCATATCAATGGGATATGTTTCATGACCTTTCATGAAAATACATTATGTTGCCTTAGTCATCATAATATCATCAATATGGTGCATTGAGATTCAGACTCAATGTCTTATCTATATAAAGGCGTCTTAGGCTACAAAACGATGAGACTTTTATTCATCATCATATCTTTTAACCATATTGTTCTTTATGAATAAATTTAAAGCATAAGTGGTTCCAAACCAATTATTTTTCCTCAAATCCAACAATAATTTTATCATTAGTATCAAAAGACAAATAACATAAGGAATTACTAACCTTGAAATTACCTTTAGATTTATAATCTCACTTTGTTTGGCAGAGTCTCGTGCTGATAATGTGTTATGAAATATAAAGCAAAGAAGAAGAAGAATGAAGAGAGAAGGGAGGAGACTTCTTATTTCTCATGGATTCTTGAGGAGTTAATTACAATGAAGGAAAACCCCTTTATTTATAGGGAAAAATTAACCTTGAGGTTTCTAACTTTTCCATAATAAATATTCATTATATATGATAAGTAGACATTCATTATATATGGTAATATATTTATAACAGTAAGCACTTATTCAAATTATTTTAAATAACTTATTTAAAATGCAATGTTATCTTTCTCATGTTAAATTTCTACAATATATATCATGTTAACTTTTGTTAATTCTTTTGATTCTCTTTATTTGAGATATTAAATTTCCTCATTAGGTAGACATATAACTTAAATTTTTTTTTTATTATTTACTATATTAAATTGATCTCATATTTTTAACATATATAAGACAGGACATAAAGGCAATCCTTTAACATTATGATTCATTAAAACGTTCATCCAGTAGGGCTTTATTTTCTTTTGTTAAACACTCATAAAACGAATTTAAATGTATTTAAAATCAATTTATGTATGGATTAGTTACCCTTTATTACTTCGTATGATCTATATAAAATGTTAATAAATAAATATTTATAATTTTAATCTATTTTCTTGTATAATTTTTAAATAAAGTAGAAAAAAAATTACAATTATTTGTTTATTCTCTTGTATTTGACCTGATGTTAGAAATAAGCATTAGAATATATGATATTTTAATGTTAATTATGAAACCTTAAATAAGTTGTAAGCTATTATTTGATTTTATAAAAATAAGAAGTTATATTTTATTATATAATGTGATCTCTATTTACATTTCTTTTTGTGTTTATTCAAAAATATTAATGATAATTCTTCTTAAAAAATTAATCAAATAATAATAAATATATTTAAAATTGTAATATTGGATCCTTAAACAGCCCTTCATTATGTAGTTTTTCTACGGAAGTACTTTCTTGTTTCTTTCTGCTCGCACCAAAAGAGTATTTCCTATATATTTATTCAACATGTCAGACATACGCGGTCTATTTATACAACACTTCGCTTATCCACTTTTAGACTACTGCCTGTTTTCTTTGACTATTACTTAACCAACAAAGGAATAGTAAACAACATTCTTAAATTATTCCCAACTAAATATTCCAACTTTGTTGTTCACACACGCAAAAAAAGTCAAGACATAAGCTTTGCTGAAACCCATATATATGTGAAGCACCAGCAGCCCAAGAATATCAAAACTCGCACTTCTACATTCTCACCTATCTTTCAAATTTTCAAAGTACACAAAAACTTTGTGTCTTCATTCTTGATAACATCAATCAAATGACAACCATGAAAAGAAGCAGGGAAGACGATATGCATATTGAAACTGAGGCCATGGCTAACTGCGCGTTAATGCTTTTGTCTCATTTCAACAACAACAAAAATGATAACAACACTTCTTCATCGAATTATCACAATGATTTTGAATGCAAGACTTGTAATAAACGGTTTCCATCTTTCCAAGCACTAGGTGGACACCGTACAAGTCATAATAAACGGATAAGATTACTCGGAGAGTTTCTTGTTCAAACTAAGAAGAACAAAATGCATAAATGCTCTATATGTGGAATGGAGTTCTCTTTGGGTCAAGCGTTAGGCGGACACATGAGGCGTCACCGTGATGAAATTAATAAAATGTCGACGATGGCAATAGAAAAGACGATGATACCGGTGTTGAAGAAGTCAAACAGCAGCAAGCGAATATGTGGCTTGGACTTAAACTTAACCCCTCGTGATGATCACGTTGATGATGATTTGATGTTATGGCCGACGGCACCAATTGCATCTCCTGTTTTACGAATCTTTATTTAAGTCGGTTTTTCATCGTTAGCATTTAATTAGGATTAGGATAATTCTTTCCATTCATTTTTATTCTTGTAATATGATTCTTAATTTGTACGCTGTCTTTCACATGTATATTGAATCTATCTGGGAATTTAATTAGTAGCTCCATGGCTTGACTTTTTGAACTTTCAAGTGCATATTCAATTCTGCCACCTTATAATCCCCTTCATTTCTCCTTTCCATACCTTCAATTTTTTATTTTTTTTAAAATGTGGAATCTATCTATATATATACCACCTAGGATACATGTACTTACAGATTCATGCGTTTGATTTTGTAGTTAACTTGAGAATTACTGGTATAATAACATGAAACATATTTATAATTCAATCAAATATGCTGCACATACTCATATATATGTACTGCTACATCGTCCAACACAGTGGCGGAGCCACAGCCAACGAAGGGTGGTCAGATGAAAACCCTTTGTCGAAATTTTTTTTTGAGTATATAGGTTAAATATAGATATTTATGGTTATATACATATTGTTGCACACCCTTGACAAGCTACAGAAGCATAGTCGAGTGGTAAAGAGTGTGCATTTCCGCATCAACAACTCGGGTTCGAACTTTAGCAGGTGCAGCAGTGCTTTCTTTTCTTTGTCTTTTAAACAGTTCTTCGACCAAGGAAAAATATGAACACCCTTAACCAAAAGTCTGGCTCCGCCACTGGTCCAACATGCTAAAGAACCATCCTTCTCATATATATTTTGATATGTTGACAGAGACAGAAATTTATGAGGATGAAATTGAGTTAGAGTTTGCCTATTTACACAAACGAAAAGACATTTTCTTAAAACAGTATAGATAACTACAATTAGCAATATTTGGGAAAGGAGGAGGAAACAAAATAAAAGAAATTTCACCAATATCAATTTCAAGAAAAGAAAAAAAGCCGGGGCAAGGTGTGTAAACACACAAATCAGCGAGAACTAAAAAGATCAGAAAATGCCCTTTCATTGGCTTCCTAGCAAGTGATTGCATGATCTTTCTATTATTTTCGAAACCGTCATAAGGCTTATATTTGTGGGTGGATCTGGCTCCTCTCTATTTTCTTCTCTCCAATTTCTTCAAGTTCGCTTGTATTGAAAATATATATCATAGTTTAAAATTAATGATTGATATTTAATTAGTTAATCAAAGTTCTAAACATAGTTATCTACTTCTATATATTTGTTGCTTAAATATTTTTAACAATCCATTATATCTTTCTTAAATATATATTATATAAATTATTTTCTTTCTATCCTTGAATAATTTTATATTTTTTGCTTAAATATTTTTAACAATCCATTATATCTTACTTAAATATATTAAATTATATTCTTTCTATCCTTGAACAATTTTCTGCTAGGTTTTTACTTCTTCTTTTTTTTTGGCTAATGTTTGTCATTTTTCTTAAGTAATGTTTTTAAAATAAAAAAAATAAAGATTGTGGCTTGAATTTTTTTCTAATTTTATATTTCATGTGCCAAATAAATTTATTATACGTGTGCCAAATGAAATATAAAGATTTTTTTAGATAAATTCATTATATTTTTTTTTGGCTAATGTTTGCCATTTTTCTTAAATAACGTTTTTCAATTAAAAAAAAATAAAGATTGTGCTTGAAGTTTTCTTTCTTTTTGTGCCAAATAAATTCATTATACTACGCCAAATCAAATATAAAGATTGTTCCAAATAAATCCATTATATTTTTTATATGTGGATCTTTTGAATTCTCAACTAGAAAAATTAAAATTTTAGCTATATTATGAATTTAAAAAAGAAAAAAATATTAGGAAAAGTTTTAAATATATATTTGTGGCAGTAAAGATTTATTTTTTAAAAATATTGAGTAAAAGATATAATGAATATTTAAGGAACAAATATAACTAAATATATGAAAGTAGATAACTATGGTTAGAACTTTGATTAACTAATTAAATCTCAACTATTAATTTTAAATTATGACATGTGTCTTCAATCCAAGTAAGAACTTAGGGAAATTGGAGAGAAGAGAAATGGAGAGGAGCCGAATCCATTTGTGGTTCGCTACACTTGTTTTTTTATATTTGCCCCTAGCATTCAACTTTGAATTCTTATTTGCCCTTGAAGTATTAAGTGCTATGTCAACACTTTTATTAGCTTACGTGGTATTTACGTGGTCCCTACATGGTGCTCATATATATATACCAGTTTAGGCGTACGCGCCTTGCGTATGTACCTCACTTTAATGAGTTTAAACATTACACAAAATAGGATATTTGTTTAAATAATAAAGATAAATATAATAATTAAATTTAATATCTTTTGAGGATGTAAAGATGGAGAATTTATTTATTAAACCTAACCTTTATCAAAAATATTTTTAAAAGTCGATCGACATTCATCTATCATCTGTAAATGGCAACAAAAAAATACATGATGGAGCCATCAAAATAATACAATTAAATCTAATCTTTCCACGCAAATTGTTTTTCAAAGTCGTCTGACACTCATCTACCACTTGTAAACAATAACAAAATAATACAATAATAGAGATATTAAAATAATATAACTAAACCTGACATTTACATGAATAAATTTCTCAAAGCCAGCCAACATTTATCTATCACCTGTAAACTGCAACAAAATAATACAATAAAAGTGATATCAAAAAAATATAATTAAACTTAAATTTTACACATAAAAATTCCTTAAAGTCAATCGATATTCATCTACGAATTGTAAACTACCACAGAATAACAAACTAATTGAGATATCACAATAATACAATTAAACCTAACCTTTACCTAAAAAAAAATTTCAAAGCCGACCGACATTCATCTAGCATATATAAATTAAAATGAAACAATAAGATAATAAAGATATTAAAACAATACAATTAAACAGAACCTTTACACAAGAAATTCTTCAAAGCCAACCAACATTCATCTACGACCTGTAAACTATAAAAACAATATAATAGTTATCACAAAGCTTCAATTTTGATCTAACTAGTTCTTGTCTGAGCGAAAATTTTGACCCTAAAAATAATTTTGAATGACAACAAAGAAGATATATATATATATATATATATATATATATATACACACACACACACACACGTTGACTTCTATTATGCTGACAAAAACAGTGAAGAAGTTGAGGGTTAGAAAATCAAGCATCCACTAATCTGGACATGCAATCGAATCAAGTTAGATGAGAATCAATCATATTCTCCCAATAGGCAAATCGGTTTGTTCTCTAGTTTAACGTACATATCAATATTTATAAAAGTATTTTCTTAATAGTGTCCTATTTTAGGAGTATTTTTTTAATTGAACAATAGAAAGAAAGATATTAATTAATTCTCCTACCATATATTTTAGGAGTCTCATAATTTTAGGAAGTTTAGTATAAAGAAAAATATTAATTAATTCTCCTGCCATATATTTTAGGAGTCCCATATATTTTAGGAAGTCTAGTTAATATAAAAAAAAAAATTAAATAATAAATTAAAAAAATAGTGAAAAGACAGTTTTGTCTAAAGGAGACTATTTTAATATATTATACGCTCCTCGATTATCACACTAGTCTGACTATACGCGCCTCGCGCGTGTACCTTACTTTAAAGAATTTAGTTTTACAAAATTACTTTGATATCTTAATTAGTAATTGTCTATAAAAATACTAATGAACAAAGAATGAGAAGAAAGTACCTCAATGACACGAAGATTGTTGGTGAAGAGTTTATCGACTTTCCATTTTTGAAGACTACTTAAATCAAAATAATAAAAAAAAAACATCAAAACCTCCTAAACATTAAACAATTTAGGGATTTTTAGGCACGAAAGAAGTGTGACAAATTCACCTTGTCATATTCCAATTAACATAAATTCAATAGCAATAAACAACTAAGATATCAAATTTTAAAAAGTTAACGTTATCATACAACTCCATATAGTAATACATAGAATTCCATTCAAACTATTTTAAGAAAATAAATAACGAATGAGAAGAAAGTATTACAATGATACTGAAATTAATGGTGAATTTTCTTATATAGTTCAAACTTTCTGTTTTTAAAACAACTATTTTTATAAAAATATATTCATAAATCAAAACGAATTTGATTTAGGACGCCTATAATTGGTATTACATATAAATTATTTATATTATATTAGGATACAACTAATGTTGCAACATTAATTTTTTTTTTTCTCAGAAAAATTGAATGTTGGAAAAGTAAGGGAATTTGTTAGGACAAAATTCAAAACAAACTGCACTATTGAAAGTTTTTGTAATTTTCCAAAAATAAAGTTCTTTGCTTTTTAAAAAAGTACGACCCTTCTATTTTTCCAAAAATAAAAAATCTGTGCAATCAAGGAGCTGCAAGGTTACGTTTTGTTAAATCCAATAATTTCCAATACCTTTACAATAATATAATAATATAATAATCAAAAAAATAAGTAAAAAGACGATTTTGTCTATTGCAGATATTTTTAATGAAGGGCGAAAAATTCAAATCATTTTTCTAAGGGTCTTCACACTTTTAATATACTAGTTTAGGTGTACGCACCTTGCGTGTGTATCTCACTTTAATGAGTTCAAATATTACACTAAATAGGATATTTGCTTAAATAATGAAGATGAATATCATAATTAAATTTAATATCTTTTGAGTAAGTAAAGATGAAGAATTTATTATTAAACCTAATCTTTATCAAAAATATTTTTAAAAGTCGATCGACATTCATCTACCATCTGTAAATTGCAACAAAACAAGTCAATGGTAGAGACATCAAAATAATACAATTAAATCTAATTTTTACACATAAAATTTTTCTCAAAGTCTTCAGATACTCATCTACCACCTGTAAATAATAACAAAATAAGATGATAATAGAGATTTCAAAATAATACAAGTAAATCTAACCTTTACATAAAAAAAAAAAAAACTCAAAGCCGACCAACATTTATCAATCACCTATAAATTGCAACAAAATAATATGATAAAAGTGATATCAAAATAATATAATTAAACTTAAATTTTGCACACAAAAAATTCTTAAAACCGATAAAGATTCATTTGCGAACTCTAAACCACAAAATAACAAAATAATAGAGATATTACGATAATACAATTAAATCTAACTTTTACCTAAAAAAAAATAAATTCAAAGTCGATCGTCTGACACTCATCTGTCACCTGTAAATAATAACAAAATAAGACGATAGTAGAGATATCAAAATAATACAAGTAAATCTAACCTTTACATAAAAAAAAAAACTCAAAGTCGACCAACATTTATCTATCACCTGTAAACTGCAACACAATAATACGATAAAAGTGATATCAAAACAATACAATTAAACTTAAATTTTACACACAAAAAATTTTCAAAATCGATCAAGATTCATCTACGAACTCTAAAATACCACAAAATAACAAAATAATTGAAATATTACGATAATACAATTAAACCTAACTTTTACCTAAAAAAAATTTCAAAGCCGACTCAGATTCATCTAACATCTATAAATTAAAATAAAAAAAATAAGATAATAAAGATATCAAAACAATACAATTAGACCTAACTTTTACACAAGAAATTCTTCAAAGGCAACCGACATTCATCTACGACCTATAAAGTATAAGAAAACAATATAATAGTGATCACAAAGCTTCGATTGTGATCCAACTAATTCTTGTCTGAGCAAAAATTTTAACCCTAACGAATAATTTTGAATGGAAACAAAGAAGATATATATGTGTTGAATTCTATTATGGTAACAAAAACAGTAAAGAAGATGAGTGTTAGAAAATCAAGCATCCACCAATCTAGACATGCAATCGAATCAAGTTAGATGAACATCAATTATATTCTCCCAATAGGCAAACCGGTTTGTTCTCTAGTTTAACGTATATATCAATATTTATAGAAGTATTTTCTTAATTAATAGAGTCCTATTCAAGAGTATTTTTCTAATTGAACAGTAGAAAGAAAAATGTTAATTAATTCTCTTACCATATATTTTAAGAGTCTCATATATTTTAGGAAATCTAGTAGAAAGGAAAATATTAATTAATTCTCCTACCATATATTTTAGGAAGTCTAGTTAATATAATAAAAAATAATTAAATAATAAATTAAAAATAATACTGAAAAGACAGTTTTGTCTAAATAAAGAATCTTTTAATAAAAGGCAAAAAGTTCAAATTACTTTTCCAAGGGTCTTCACACTTTTAATATACTATAGATTATAGATTATATATATATATATATATATATATACTATTTCACTCAAAAATTCTCCTAATTTAATTACATTCCATCTGTTGGGTATACTTTCCGTTGTTATTATTACTTTCTATGCTTTTATATTTGGCTTCCGGCCAAAAGAGAAAGGAAATGCAATTAGGGGTGTGCATTGGTCGGTTCGGTTCGATTTTATATATTATCGATTTGATTTATTGATTTTTAATTTTTAAATATGCTAAACCAATAACCAAATCAATAAGATATTTTTTATCGGTTTTTGGTTTATCGGATTTAAGTCCTTAATGGTTCGATTTTTGATTTAATCGATAAGAAAATACTCATAAAATAAAAATAGTAGTAACTAACATGAAAAAAAAATCGAATCTTTGTTGCAACAAAAAATCCTACATAATGTGTTTTAATTTACAAGAATCTTCAAATTTAACTAAATGTTGTTAGGAGAAATTAAGAGTGTATAATTGAAATAATAGGTTTGTTAATTGATAGAAATTAAAGAGAAATATATAATAAGTTATATATATATATATATTCTTATTGGGTTATCGGTTTACCCAATAGCCTAATAAGAAAAAATTGAATCAAACTAATAACCTAATAATTTTTTTTTATAAAATCATTAACAAACCGTTAACCCAATAACAATAAACTAATAATATTTTTATCTGTTCGATTTATCAGTCGGTTCAGTTTTTGCACACCCCTAAATGCAATTGACCTCATTCACTTTTCTTTAATTAAATTTTACAAATGTTAACTCGGTTTGTACTAATAAGATTTTTTCGACAAACACTTTCATTCTCTCAATTTTTATGTGCTGTTATTTTTATTATTTACTTTTCAGTAGATGATATGGTTTATATTCATAGATAATTTAGCATTTTATCCTTAAAAATGACTTATTGTCACACAAAAATGTATAATTTATTTTAAATAATATATTTTAGTACATTTTTCTCTTAACTTATATCTAATTACATATCATCATATAAGCTTATGAGCAAACATATTTTTACTGGACCAAAAAAAAAAAAAGTATCATTGTATAGGTGGAAAAAAGTTGAGTAAATTAATTATGAGAGGAATAAACGATGTCATTTCCCTTTTATACCTAGAAAACGTAAATGTAATGTACTAGTTTAGGTGTACGCTGCTTGCATGGGTACCTCATTTTAATAAATTTAAATATTATATTAAGTAAAATATTTGTTTAAATAATACAGGTAATATAATAATTAAATTTAATATCTTTTGACTATGTAAAGATGGAGAATTTATTTATAAACCTAATTTTTTCCAAAAATATTTTTAAAAGTCGATCGACATTCATTTACCATCTGTAAATTGCAACAAAACAATACAATGATAGAGACATCAAAATAATACAATTAAATATAATCTTTACACATAAAAATTTTCTCAAAGTCGCCCGACACTTATTTACCACCTGTAAACAATAACAAAATAATACGATAATAGAGGTATCAAAATAATACAACTAAACCTAACCTTTACATTAAAAAATTCCTCAAAATTGGCCAACATTTATCTATTGTTTGTAAACTGCAACAAAATAATACGTTAAAAGTGATATCAAAACAATATATTTAAGCTTAAATTTTACACACAAAAATTTCTCAATGTCGATCGAGATTCATCTACAAACTGCAAACTACACACATGTTGAATTCTATTATGCTGACAAAAACAGTATAAAAGTTGAGGGTTAGAAAATCAATCATCCACCAATCTAGACATACAATCGAATCAAGTTAGATAAACATGAATTATATTCTCCCAATAGGCAAACCGATTTGTTCTTTAGTTTAATGTACATCTCAATATTTATAGAAGTATTTTCTTAATAAAGTTCTATTATAAAAATATTTTTCTTATTGAACAGTAGAAAGAAAAATATTAATTAATTCTCCTATCATATATTTTAGGAAGTTTAGTAGAAAAAAAATATAATTAATTCTCCTATCATATATTTTAGGAGTTCTATATATTTTAGAAAGTTTAGTTAATATAATAAAAAATAATTAAATAATAAATTTTAAAAAATAGTGAAAAGTAAATTTTGTCTGAAGAAAATATTTTAGTGAAGATCAAAAAGTTCAAATCACTTTTCTAATTGTCTTTATACTTTTAATATATTATATAGATATATAGATATAGATTATAAATTATAGATATAGATATAAATATAGATATAGATAGATGTTTGGAGTGTGATCTTTTAACTTTTGTGATTTTATTATTTCATATTTATATTCACATAAAAAAAATCTCACATTAATTACTAAATTGCTTCCTAACCAAACGGGGCGAGTGTGAACCTCATGAAAGGTCTTGGCAGTGTTCTAGAAAACGTCATCGAAGCCAACATTAATGGAGGAGAAGAAAAGGGCACAAATAGCCCAATATCTTTTTGACTTTTCTCGTCACTTCCGCTCACATCAAATGACCTGAAATATTCTCATTTCACATGATTGACATATTCGTCAGCATTACGTAACTGCTGACTTCAACCACCTCCTTTTTCCACTTGTAAAATTAATAAAGGGTAATGCAAATGACTGGAATGACAGGAATATAGAGTAAAAAGACACTAATGCTTTTTATGGTTCAAAACTGCTTATTTTTTCCTCTAAAAAGCTAAACCACCTTTACCTTTTTCTTTTTTATTTTTTTTCTATCTATGCAAAATCACTTCAACTTTTATTTTTTATTTTTTTATTATTTTTTCATAAATTATAACTTACTTTACTATTTTAATTATTTTTTATATTTTCATTTTTTTATTCTACTTTTTTTCTTTCATATTTTAAGTTCTTTCATATAATTTGAAGTCTTTTAATCATTATTTTTGACTTATATTATATAAATAGTCCATTGGATTTTCATATTTATCTGATTTTGTAAAGTGGACACCTCTACTTAATACTTAATCATCTGGACCCTAACCCATCAAAATAGAAAATTTTAAACCCCTTTAACCATCGACTGCGCTTACGTGGCATTGAAATAAGTGACTCGAACATGTTGCGTGACTACACGCGTTTAGAGCAACCAAAACACCATATAAATATTAAAATAGTATTATAATAATAATAATAATAATAATAATAATAATAATAATTTTTTTAAAAATTAAAAAATCACACCTACTGCAATATCCCCTTCTCCCTCTAAAACTCATCCACCAGCCAACTTTTTTTCACCCTTTCTTCTACGCTTCATCTCCTTCACCCAACCCATCCCAACTCTCTCTCCCTTTTTTATTAAAATAGAAAAAAATAATTTTAAAAATAAAAAAATTCAAAATAAATCGACCACAAGTGGTCGATTTTATTTTAAAATTAATTAATTAATTATATTAATGTGGTCATTTTTCTGAAAATTTTACAAAAAATGGACCACAAGTGGTTGGTTTTAATAAAATTAATTAATTAATTTTAAAATAAAACCGACCACT
>NC_061121.1:210552445-210555091 GCF_002878395.1 Capsicum annuum
TACTAAACTTGTAAATCAAACAAGACATTAAATTCATAAGAATGTACCTATTTTCTGGACAGAATGCCCAATTCCATCTCTCGAAACCGACACGTGCGAGAATTCTGCTACCTTGGGATTCACATCCGCTATTTGATGAAATGGTCTAAAAACTCCTCTCTACTATATGCTTTAGTTGCTCTATAAAAAAGGGTGACGACCCTTTCGTTGTGATAGTTGTTTCGAATGTTCTCTCCAAGATGCCTGATGAAACAACCAAAGTAAGCTGAAGTGAAGAAAAGTGAACCCATCTTTGGAATACTTGGATGCCTATCCGATACAAAAAACAACTCTTCGGTATCTTCAACGCAGCATTGCAGTTGTTCAAAAAAAATCCATAAGAGGCATCACATTCCTTGTCCGCTACACAAAAAGCAATAGGAAAGATGTGATTCTCCGCATCCTGTGCCACCGCCGCTAGCAAAACTACATTATACCTGTTCCTCAAGAAGGTACCGTCAATGGTTATGACTTTTCTCAAATGTCAAAAACCTTGAATCCAAGCACCATAGGATACAAAAAAGTACTTGAACTTTCCATTTTCATCCAGATGCAATGTCGTCTTACTTCCGAGATTTGTGGACTCAATCATGTAATGGTAAGCATCCAGGACTTCATACCCATGCTCGAGTGTCCCCCTAACTACGTCCTTGGAAATACCCATGGTCGTATATACCTTCCAATAACTAACCAGGACACCCAAATCCGTAAGGAGTTGATTGGCCATAACCCTTGTTGAAGGGCCTCTGCCATCGGGGAAACTACTCCTAAAATATTCATCGAGGAACTTTGCCATTGCATGAGAATTTTGGCTCGAGATGTTCTCTGAACCACATGTGTGATGCTTTTAATGTTTATGACTGACGAATCTATCAGAACTTGCATACTTCACCGCTCTTAACCACCACTTGCAATTCGAATTAGCACATTTGAAGCAAAAAACACTACTCGAATTAATCACCTTCTTTATTCTGAAATCTTTTTTCAAGCAAGAAATATATAAAGTGTTAGATAGTTCATTCTTGTCCTTGAATGACATTCCAATAAAAAGTCGATCGCGTCGTCTTAAAGATTTCCAGACTATGTCGATTGAGAAGAACTGCACATCATATTGGTTGCATCAATGGACGTAGGTGTTTGATCATCATCTGGAATATTCATGTCTAGATTATCCAACCTATCATCACGGAAATTTTCTTTTTCTTCTTCTACATTCTGGTTCTCATTCTCTCTCATATTTTCAACTGTGTACATCCTTAACACCGGCCTGGTTGAATCACTTAGATAAGCACGTAACCGAACGTGATAGGTTATCTTAAAAGGCAATACCTTCTGATTTTCAAAGGAGATGTGCATGTAGATGATAGCGAGTTCTTTTGGTTGACAATTCAGTCCACAAAAGCTGATAATTAAGTTCACAAAATCATCATACGAAATATCACTTTGGACTGTCTTAGCTATCCTCTCTAGCATTTCACCCTCCTTCTAACGCCATACATATCAATTGTTCTTCTCGACCCATTGACCATGACAATCCACCCCTATTATTATTGATCTCTCCATTAGTTATTTGTTAAAAAAAATTAATAGTGATTTCATAATACCGTGAATGAATCCCAATAGATATGTTATCTGTTGCAACAGTTAAGTGATCAGTCGCAACAGATTACTTACCTGTTAGGATTCATATTACACTCCTAAATATCTGTTGTAATAGATGAAGCGCCTATTGGGATTGATGTTGTAGTACTAAATCACCTTTGAAGCTGATTCCAACAAATGAGTGACATGTTACAACAGATAATTAACCTGTTGCGATAGATGACTTACCTGTTACAACAGGTTAGTAATCTATTATAACAAATATTTACCTTATTACAATAGACAAAACTTCTATTGGAATCGTTTTCAGGTTCTGTTGCAACAGGTTACTAATCTGTTGAAACAGATATTTATCATGTCGTACGATAACTAATCTATTGCAACAAATATGTCAAATATTGCAATAGATGACCCATATATTTAAACATGAATCCAACATATCAGTTTTCCATTGAAACAGATGTCTCATCTATCGCAACAGATGATTTATCTATTTAAACAGATGGATCTTATATTGGATTCATGATTGGGTTCTATCCATTGTTGCAAAAAAACAACACAATAGCAGTTACCCAGATGACAAATTCAACTAAAAATCATAATTTGACTTACAAAGGTCTCCTATGAAGTAATGCCAAAGAGGAAAGTGATGTTTGAAACAAAATTTGACTTAAGAAATTGGTCAAATAGCAACAGTAGCAGTAACAACAACAGCAACAACAAATGATCAACAAGAAGAAGATGAAGATGATAATGAAGTAGAAAATGATGATAATGAAACAGAAGACGATGAATGAAGCAGCAGCAACAATAAACCACAAAAATGGCTAAGAAAGAGAAAATAACAATGGGTGAGAAGAGAGAGAAAGACACTTTTTTCCTCCGTTTTTTGTTATATAGGCTAAAATTTGGATCAAAGTGTAAATTTAAAAACTTGTGAGTTATTTTCAAACTTTCCCAACTTTCTTAATCCATAATAAAGTAATTGTCACCTCCACCTAATAA
>NC_061121.1:210558091-210579105 GCF_002878395.1 Capsicum annuum
GTACATTCTTATGAATTTAATGTCTTGTTTGATTTACAAGTTTAGTATGATGTCGTACTAAGTGATTCTTTTCTATAGGTACAATATTATGACATCAAACATAGTTGAATCAGTGAATTCATTATTTGACGATGAAAGAGAATTTTCCATTAAGGCTATGTTTGAAAAAATAAGTGAGAAGTATAGCATTTTTTTAACGAAAGACGTGTGCAGTTCAAGTGCCCAGAAAAAAACCGAATTTGTTCTCGAAATTGAAAAAAAAATATCAACGAACATTAGTTTGGAGAATAGGTTATTCTCTCATAAAATAACAGATTACAAATTCCATATCACCGATCATGGTGATACTGCCACGGTCGATCTTCAAACAAAATCTTGTACGTGTAGAGTTTTTGACTTGGACAAAATACCTTGTCCACATGCTATGGCAGCGCTTCGAGCTCAATACAGTCATAAATATGGACTTGAAGTTTACGAGCACTCTTCTCAATATTATTCGGTAGAAAACTATGAAATGACATATAGTAAGAATATTACTTCGTTGCCTCCGAAGAATCTTGGGTTGTTCCAGTAGAGCTTATAGGGAGATTAATACCTCCTCTATATATTGACCCGAGAACTATCAAATCAGGAAGAAAGCCATATAAGAGGAGGCGTGGAGTTGGAGAATCATTTTCATCAAGAAGAAACAAGTTCTCCATATGTAAGTGCGCTGGCCATAAAAGAACTACATGCCCGAATCGTAATCCACCATGATCGTTGTAATTGTAGAAACTTGTGTTGTTGTTTGTTTGTTTGTTGTGGACTTTTATATATTTAACTCATTGTTGTGAACCTAATGTTATCATTTATTATATATAAAATATCTTTTTTTAATAACTTGTGCATCAATAAAAAGAGGTAAAACATGAACTAAATAATACATCTGACCACAATTATTCTCAACAGTTGCACAAACAACTGGAATATTTTTCTCCAAAAGATGACAAATCGGTCAAAATAGATGGAAAATCTGTTGATAGAAACCCAACAGATGACCAATTTGTTCCAACACATGGTCCATCTGTTGAAAGAACTCAAAAGCCAAAATTGCTAGTGCTACTAGATTCAACATAGCTCCTTGCCTCCAACCGTCGACATGCTAACATATATGTATGTTTAGATTAGAAGAATAGACAGAATGAAAATTGAATACGAATTAAAATGCCAAAGTCTGACTAAAAGTAAATTTTTCATTAAACGAAAAATAAAATACATTAGGTATAGATCCGATATAGAAAAATTAAAATACATACACTAAAAGAAAAAACACATTCTAATTATTATTATTATTATTATCATCATCATCATCATCATCATCATCATCATCATTAATAATAGCTAGCCAATCAACTCGCAGCAGCAGAGCTCTCATCAGCCTCTGAATCTCTCAGAACATTATCGCTCTCTCAATGACCAACTACCTCTTTAGGTCATTAACCTTTCTCTGAAGTTCCCGAACTGTGTCGCGTAGAATAGCAATGTCCGGAAAAGGATCAACCATATCTAGAACACGCATGAATTGATAAATATAAGGAAAAAGTCTAAAATGTAAAATAACGTATACGACCAACTAGTAAATTTACACTAGACAAAAACTTACCTCAACGAGAAAGGAATATGCTCTTTGAAAAGAAGTGGTTGAAGATGTCACACGAAAAAAAAAATGCAAGAAATAAATAAAATTGAGTTGAATAAAGATTAAAGAGGGACCTATTTATAGAGGATTGAATCTGGACGTGTCAGGTCAAATGGCAGGACTGTTCAGCTCCATTGTATTAATTACATTCAAACTAGTGGCATTTTATTTTTTGTGAAAAGTTGCAACTTTTTCTTTTACATTAATTACTTCTCACCTTTTTAAAATGGTTTGAGACTCGATAAAAGCCGTTATTATTGAGTTGTTGTAATAGATCATCCATCTATCGCAATAAATTTAGCATCTGTTGCAATAGATGGATTGAATGTACAATAGATGGTCTATCAAAATAGATTTACCATCTGTTACAATAGATGGTTTGTACATGCAACAACTAAGACATCTGATGCAACATATGTATTATCTGTTGCGACAGATGGACAGTATGTTGGAGGAGATATTTTGATATCTTCTAACAGCTGATTCATTAGTTTCAACAGATGGAGTATTCAGTTCATTAGCTGTTTTGAATGTGTTAGATAAAAAGTCACGACTCTTCATCTCCTTTTAATAGTCCCTCCATTTCGTATTAGTTGGGCCCTATGCGCTTGGCGCACCAATTAATAAAAATATAAATTAGGTGATTATTTTACCAAATTGAAAGTATAAATATAAATAATATACTTTATATAGTCATTTAATAATAGGGGTAATCTTGGAAGAATATAATAAAATTCTCTTGATTTTATAAATAGGACAACTAAATTGAAACAAACATTTTTAGCAAGAAGTAATCACATGCGTACAGATGAACAAAAAAACACAGACTGGTCTGTCGCAATAGATTTACCATCTGTTGCAACATATGGATTATCTGTTACGACAGATGGATCATATATTGGATGAGATGTTTTGATTTCTTCCAACAGCTGATTCGTCAATTGCAACAGATGGGGTTTTTGATTCATCAGCTATTTTGAATATGTTAAGATAAAAAGTCATGACTCTTGACACCTCTTTTTAATAGTCATCACATGCAGGCAGATAAATAAACAACACTGCCTGACATGTCCTGATAGCGTAGGAAGAATAAGGTGTGTACAATGGAACCCATTTTCATGCGTGCGAGTTATGTATATTATTGATCAGGCTATCGTGAAAGATACACATAAAGTGCAATAATTTTATGAGTGCAGTTTTTTACCGATTAGATAATGATCCTTCAAATAAGATCCTGCATTGTACAGTTTAGTTTGATAGGTGGAACTAATAAGGCCGAAGGGTTCCAAGATGGAGGTGTCGATACCCCATTACAATTTAATGATGGTTTATGCTCATGTTTTTGTGTCAAGTTTGGGGAAGGGTTCAAGTTTTTGGTGGCAGTGTAAATATCCAATAGTGATTGGACTGGTTTTAATGGCACAATGGACTTCTTGAAAGGCCTCCGAAGCCTCTCAATGCAACAAACAACAATGGAACTAATAGAAATTCCCCTAGTCCAAATTTATTTGGATGGATTGTTGTAGAAGACTTTTATATAGTAGAAGGTACTTGGGATAATACCTGTACGGGAAAGGGGAGGTGGAGAAGGCCATATATTAGCTCAGACCTTGATATATGGCTAATGAAATTGACATGAGAAACCTGAACTCAGACTTTTATACACCAATGAAATTGACATGATCCCATATTTTTAATGCAGGAGTAGTTAGTTCAGTTTCAATTCAAACCGACAATCTTACCACCTTCCGTGCTCGCGAAGCTGCTTTCTTAGAGTTCTGGTCCTTCACTTTATCAGAGTCTTCATTTAGGCCACGCTCACTAGTTGCATTCTCGATCAAAGAGTCCAGCTTTAGTCCTGTTGACCATTCTTTTTCTTCTTCAACGACTGATGAATTTTCATTTTTGGATACACTTTCACATTCGCACCTCATCTAGTTTTTATATTTTTCATGTCAATTTCATCAACCAATTTTGCTACACTTTCCTTCCCACCCTGTGTTTCCACTTAAATAAGGACTGAGATAATATATGGTCTTTTCAACCTCCCCCTTCCCATACAGGTTTTCTCCCAAACACCTTCTGTTGTATAATAGTCTCCTCTAACAGCCCATTCATATAAATTTGGACTAGGGGAATTTCTATTGGTTCTATTGTTGTTTGTTTCAGTGCGAGGCTTCAGAGGCCTTTTAACAAGTCCATTAAGCCATTAACATCGGTACAATCACTATTAGATATTTATATTGCCGCCAAAAACTTGAACCTTTCCCCAACTTGATACAAAAACATAAGCATAAACCATTATTAAATTGTAATGGGGTATCGATACCACCGTCTTGGTCCCTCAGCCTTACTAGTTTGAACCTAACAATCTTAACTGTAAAATGCTATATCTTGTTTGAAGGATTAAAGCCTAATAGGTAAAAAACAAACATTCACAAAATCATTATACTAGATGTGTGTTCTCATGATAGGTTAATCAGTAATATATACCTCCAACATATAAAGTGGTTTCATCTACAACCAGCTTATTTCTCCGAACCCATCTTTACTCTAGCCTTTAATGCTGGCCGAGCAAAAATGGATCCAGTTTTACTTTTTTTTATCTGCAAAAAAAGAGAAATACATTTGATGTCAAACAAGAGAAGAACTAAAAGAACATTACAAAAGGGTAATACAAAATTGAGTGAAAACAGATAACCAATATGATGCAATAGATTACCCATCTGTTCAACCAATGAGGCATCGTTGCAACAGATGGATGACATGTTGCAACAGATGGGTCATCTGTTGGAATAAATCAAACCCGTCTTGCTATTGGTTTGATTTCTTTAAATAGTTGCTCCGTCTATTCCAACAGCTGATTCATCAGTTGCAACAGTTGAGGAAACTGTTGCAACACCACCAATAATATCATCAACAATAAAGAAACAACACCATATGTTCCAACATCATCCACAACACAAACGTCATATATTCCAACACGACCACCACCTCCAACAATAGCATAACCAAAGTACCAAACAAAAGACATAAAAAAACTATACTGACAACAAGGCTTTTTAAGTTCTCCCAACAGATGACTTTTTTTTACATATTTTAATAAAAACAACGGTTCATTCATTCAAGACTCAAAAGTCACCTTTTCTTCAATTTTCTCAATAAATAAGAAATTGGTAATGGGTAAATCATTAATAGCAACAAATGTAAATATCTAATTTAAATGACATACAAAGAAGAAGAAGAGATGAAAAGAGCAACAGTGAACCATACCTACAATGTCAAAAAAGCAAACGAATTAGAATATCCAGTTAAGTCGAGAAAAGATATTGATTGGTTGAGATCCTAAAGGATCCTCATTCGAAAGAAGAGAGAAAAGAGAGAAAAAAAGAAGACAAAGATAATTTAGAATTGAGAATAAAGAAGAGTAATGAGTTGAGTCTAGACTACTTTATGACTGAAGGAGAGAGTTCTAGATATGAGAGGTTTTAAAGAGTCATTAATAACTTTTGAGGGGCACAAGGAGATGGTGACATTGAAAAGACTAGATAAGATTACTCACTTAGGAGATTTTTGAGTTATCCAAGTAGTACCGAGTAATATTTTTTTACCGCCTTAGTATTGTAATTTTTTTGTTATCTCGGGTAGGAAAAACCTAAATTGCTTTTAAAAAAAAAAGGATCTTAAAACATTTAAGTGCAATAGATGATAATTTCTGTTTGGAAATTTTCAAAGCTCAGTCATCTGTCACAACAAATGATGTAATCTGTTTGATAGTTTACAACAGGTGCGTAATATGTTGCAACAGATTACCTAATCTATTTGATTTGATCCATTAGAAAAGACATCTGTTGCAACAGGTTGAACATTTGTTTATATATAATTTCAATTGAGTTCATATGTTAGACTAATACCTTAATTGAATGTGAGTTCTCATAGGGTCAACTAAAACTTCAATTGAGTCTTTTGGCAATTGCATGATGAGACGGTATTATGTTCCCCCGACCAGAATCTTCGATCGATTACTCTGAGCCGAACCAATTCTTACTACCTCATATGTTAGACTAATACCTTAATTGATTAATCTAGGACTAGGGTACTAATACCTTAATTGAATAATCTAGAACTAGGGGTGAGTTTTCATAGGGTCAACTACAACTTCAATTGAGTCTTTTGACAATTGCATGATGAGACGGTACTGCGTTCCTTCCGATCAGAGTCATCGATCAATAACACTAAGCTAAACCGATTCTCACTACCTCATATGTTCAACTAATACCTTAATTGATTAATCTAGGACAGAGTACAAATACCTTAATTGAATAATCTAGGACTAGGGGTGAGTTCTCATAGGGTCAACTACAACTTTAATTGAGTTTTTTGGCAATTGCATGATGAGATGGTACTGCATTCCTCCTGACCAGAGTCGTTGATTGATAACTCTGAGCCGAACCTATTCTTACTATCTCATATATTCGAATAATACCTTAATTGATTAATCTAGGACTAGGGGTGAGTTCTCATAATGTCAACTATAATAGATGACAGCGCCTATTTGATAATTTACAACAGATGGCCAATCTATTGCGATATATGACTTAATCCATTTGATAATTTACAATAGATGGGTAATCTATCACAACAGATGACTTAATCTGTATTATAGTTTAAAACAAATTTGTAATATGTTGCAATAAATGACGTAATTGTTTGATAGTTTACAACAGATGCATAATAAGTTGCAACAGATTACCTAATCTGTTTGATTTGATCTAATAGAAAAGACATTTGTTGCAACAGGTTGAACATTTATTTATATATAATTTCATTTGAGTTCATATTTTAGACTAATACCTTAATTGAATGTGAGTTCTCATAGGGTCAACTACAACTTCAATTGAGTCTTTTGGCAATTGCATGATGAGATAGTATTGCGTTCCTCCCGATCATAGTCATTGATCGATCACTCTAAGCCAAACTGATTCTTACTACTTCATATGTTAGACTAATACCTTAATTGATTAATCTAGGACTAGGGTAATAATACCTTAATTGAATAATCTAGGACTAGGGGTGAGTTCTCATAGGTTCAACTACAACTTTAATGGAGTCTTTTGGCAATTGCATGATAAGACGGTACTGCGTTCCTCCCGACCAAAGTCGTCGATCGATAACTCTGAGCCAAACCAATTCTTACTACCTCATATGTTCAACTAATACCTTAATTGAATAATCTGGGACTAGGTGTGAGTTCTCATATGGTCAACTATTAAGAACTCAGTGTTCTATTGTGAACAAGGGTCACTAGATGGTGACGAAGAAAATAAAACTGAGAAAGAGGAGGAATTGGAGAGTGAGAAAGATAAAGAGGATGATCATCAACATGATGATAATGGATCACCAATGGGGCATGAATTAATATCGACATCCCAGCATGATCCTGTCAAAACTTTTAGTATTGATAGGTTTCAAGTTGTGATGCCAATAAATGACCCAGAAGCAAAACAACTAATTGGTCAAATTGTACTTAAATGTTAGATGGGGAAAATTTTTGAACATTTTATGAAAATTATGAAGAACAAAAACATAGGCGGAATTTTTAAGAAGAGCTTCTTTGGACACTTTATTGAATTGCCTGAGGACCTCTCTACCCGTATCCATTTCTCTATGACGATGGTATATGATCTTCTCAAGCGCAAGATCAAAGTATGTGGGGGATGATAAAGATCCGGAGGAGGGGGGCAAAAAGATAATGGATGAAATCTGGATCAACTACTATGACATGCTTGTTTGTTTTGGCTTTCAAGAGTTTGCCATAGTGACGGTCTTGAGATGCCATCGTCCAGAAGAACCACTACCCCACAAAAGATCCAAGGCAAGAAAACGCAAGAAAAAAATAGATGGGTTGTTTGACATTGCTCGACGTGGCTACAAAGCATCGAATTTGTTGACAGATCTCGAGGATAAAACTATACTAGAGCAGTACATGGAGCAATTGTACTTAATTTGGTTTACCCATTCGGTTATATTGGCAAGAGACGTCAACAAGGTCATAGAAGATGATTTATTAGCGCGTGCTGAGGATTTTGATAAATTCAATAATTATCCTTGGGGATATGACAACTTCTACTTTACCGTCCAATATTTACTGGCAAAGCTATCCTCAGGGATGACCACATTATATGGCTTTTCTTGGGCTTTCATGGTAAAATTAATTACTAATTTTACTCATCCATTAATTTATATTGAATATAGTTAGTGTGACTTTTTTTTTGCTTGCTTTCTGTTTGTATTTTTTAGGCTTGGGTATTTGAAGCCATTCCTCCCCTCCGAAAGCAATTAATGGATTACCCGGATGAGGTTTCTCATTCAAGGATGTTTAGGTGGTTGGCTGCAAAGAGCAACACCAATATTAAGGAGGCTGATCTCTTTAACCATCTGGATGATATAGTACGTCTTCTTCAAGTAAAATAATCTTACTTAAAGAAAGATATTGAACAAATGTTATATATGGTTCAACATATGTTATATCTGATGCACCAGATGGAACATCTGTTGCGACAGGGTACGATTGATATCTTGCATCATATTACCCATTTATTACTTTGGTTCTCTGAACATGACTCCTAACAGATTAACCATCTACTACAAATTATACAACAGATGTGTAATCTAATAACATATTGTTCATTAATTGCGATGTACAGATCATCTGTTGCTTAACAGATTACCCATCTTGTGCAACTGTTACAATAGATGATTTATATTTTGTATCAGATTATCCATATATTGCTTTATTTCTCTGAACCAGACTCAAATGGATTTTAATCATATACTGCAAACTATGCAATAGATGGGTCTTTTTTTAAAATGTAACCCAACTATGAAAGTTGTTATATTATATGATTTTAATGCATTTGTCTTTTTTTTTTTTATAGGTTGTGCATCCATGGATCGTGCCTACTGGGGAGGAGTCGGTGATGACTTCTTATATTACTCTAGGTCATGTTGATACTATAGCATACCTAACACTGGAGTTAATAAAGAAGGAATTGGATGGATTAATAGCCATAAGAAGAGTAGTTAGGCAAGGTTAGCCTAATGTTGAGGCTCTTCATGACCAACCTACTAAGAAAGATCCGGGTGCTTCTTCTGGTGGAGTTGTTGGTGTTGGTGGCAGGCATACTGATGCTGCTACCAATAGTGATGATGAGCATATTGATGCTTAAGAAAGAATAAATATGTATGAAAATACCCTTTTTCACCCTTACACAGGTCCCTCTCACCCCTCTTCACCCTCGTTTTCTTATTGCGAATGCGAAGAGTGTAAGGAAAAACATGATAAACTCTTTAAAAAAGTAGAGACTATCTCTAAAGCTATCGAGGAATTCAAATCCAAGAGGTGTGTCATACCATCCAAGAAGGCGAGGGATCCACATACTCTTATAGTATTGGTTAAGAGAAAGAAACATACTCTCCGATCGCAAATCAAAAGAAATTGCAATTCCTTCCTCTCTAAATTTTGTTAAAGTTCAAGGGCCAGTAAAGAAGGTGGAAATATACGCAAAACTTGGCACCGAAGAGAAGAGGGATCTGCGATAGGCCAAGAATGCCAAGCCAGGTGCACCAGATTACCGCAGGCCTCCCTTTCCCCCCAAGACTTCCAGACTATGACTGATATGTGTATGTCATACGAGGACAAGGCAATTTTACTTTTCCTAACCTATCTCTTCTAATCTACCCCATGAAGAAGAAGCTACGCAACAGATTTCACATCTGTTTCAACAGCTGGGTATACTGGTGCAACTAGTAGTGGTTCTGTTGTAACTTATTATCTATCTGTTGCATAAGTTGCATTGGATTATTGATTCAGAGAACCCTATGCAACATATGGACCATCCGTTGTATCTTTACAATTACTAACCTATTTAAAAATTGACTTCTTATATCACAACATGTTGACATAATTCTCTGCCTCATGACAAAAAGGAAATTAATGTACTGAGAAGCTTATGACGCTGCCGATAGGATAATGGACCTCGACTTCTGCAAGAAGCTCAAGGATAGGTACGATCAATTCAATGGGGAGGCGTTATCCCTTGGCGTGGGACTTGATTTCCTTGTTCCTACATTGGTCTTAGATGAAGAAGAAATGATAAAATATGTTAGAGGGGAGAGGCAAAATCCACACGGCAAAGCTGGACTGAGGCAAAGAGGATTCTTGCAATCATTGACGTGAACGATATGCATTATCGGGCTGTTAATATACTTCTCGAGGAGGGACAGATCAATGTTTATGACTTTAACATACCTCTTATCGACGATTTTGATCTTTTTCTCCTCATGAAGCCACTAATGGTGTTGTGGCCCATCTTGTTAAGGGAGAGAAAACTGATGAATCATTTGCCAAAGAAAGTATTGATGAAGAAATCATGGGATTTTAAAGGTCGAAACAAGGGAATGATCCTTCCAAAAGATGATGCCACTAAAGCGAGCGGCTCGCACTCTCTTGCACACATTGAATGTTTGTTGACCGGCACAGAAATAGCCGAGCCAATGACATTTCTATGCGACAACCCTGTGGCAAACCTGCAAGAGGTCTGGGCTTATGGGTACTAACTGGACGCTTGAAGCCTGTGTATATAGAAGAGCCTGTAAAATAGAAATTTTTAATTTCAAGTTACCCTTCACTTTATTACATGTACATGTAGTTGCAATAATTTTTTTCTGATGAAAGTTGAGTTTTTTATAATACAATATATTGTCAATCTGTTGTAAAATAAATTTAATCTGTTCTGGCAGATAGTTTATTTGTTACAATAGGTTGGTCATCTGTTGCATTACGCCGATGTTATTTCTATGAATAATCTAATAATCTAAGTCTAATCGGTTGCAATAGAAAATACACACACCACCATGAAAATTTCAGAAATTAGGCTTGAATATCCATGTACCCAACAACACCAAACCAGTAGCAATAACGACAACAATGTAGTATCTTCTTGTTCGATTTTGTTTCTCTTCAGAAGCCTTGACTTTGTTCAACAAATCCTAAATTACACGATTTGCTTATAAACGGTGTCGTTCATCATACTAATCAAAGTGATCGCATTCACCCAATTTTATAAAAAATGAACACAATTGCAAAACAATTACAAGTCAATAATTAATTAAGTAATTAAATAAAAAAAATATTACCTTTGAAATCTTACAAGTGAAAAACGTACGACCTAGATTTTGCTGAGTCCAAGAAGTCTTTAACAGAGCTTCATGACCATACTTACAATATCAAAAATCTTTATCACAAAAACAGTGAAAGATGCGCTCGACATTGTCAAGCTCAGTTGGAAAAAATGAAAGAAATAATTTGAAGAATTTGGATAGATAAAAGAAGATAACAATAAAGAAGAAGATTTGAGAATTTAGGATCAAATTTATGGAGGAAAATGAATATATATGACAATTGGGGGGGGGGGGAATGAATGACCGTTGAAGGCCAAGTGACGGCAAGTCAGCAAAATGAGCCAGACTGACACATTTGACATTTGATGCCTATTTTATTTTATGTGTTTAAAATGAAAATTGTCTACTTGATTCCTATTTTATTTTAGGTGTTTGAACTGAACACTGTCGATGGATTCTGCCTTTTTTATTTCAATTCACTTTAACCTTTTTACATGTAGTGGTAATTTTTTTATGTCCAACAAAAGTTGAACTTTTATAATGCAACAAATTCTTCATCTGTTGTAACGGTTATTCTACCTGTTCTGACATATAGTTTATCTATTGCAATAGGTTGGTCTTCTGTTGCATTATCTCAGTATTTCTATCTAAGTCTATCTGTTGCAACAGTGGGAAGACCTGTTTGATGAATTCAAATAGATTAACTACCTGTTGTAATAAATGTCTAAATCTGTTCGATTTTTCCAATAGATGTGTCATCTATTGCAACAGATACGTTATCTGTTGCTATATTTGAATCTAGTATTCCTTTTCAATTAATAAGTTCAAATCTAAGGAATAAATGAAATTCATAGATAAAATAAAATAAATCAAAGCCTTCAGAAATTAGCTGAAATAAGTCAACAAATAAATGAAATGTATAAAAATTGTTATGGATATAGATCTCAATAAATACATCAACAATAATTTAAGTATGATACCAAGGATTACTTTGATAGGCTCAAGCTATAAAGATCTACTCAGTATAGACAAGTTGTTCTTCATCCGGTGCTATAGAATTCGGCTTTGCTCGTCGTGGATCTTTATTATCGCTTACGTATGGTTTCTGCGCTTTCTGTTCTCCATATTTCTATAAAAAGAGTAGCATATTATCAATACTGTTCAGCAGTAGCTTCTTCTACATCCACCTAAAACGCCAAAATTTGTCAATGCTAATTACGGAGATACAAAAAAATGGAAAAGGATAACTCATCTCTTCTAGAAAATCAAATAGGTCTTCCTCCTGTTTTAAATTATCTCAAACAAATTGTATTTTTGTTGCAATAATGAATTAACTGTTGGGATAAATTTCTACATGATGAAGACCCTATATGACAATTTTCAACGGATGAACCATCCGCTGCAACATATGAATCATTTATTGCATCAGATAAGTTGTCTGTTGGTACAAATAAAAGCGGTACATAGGGATGTTTGATTTGCTAAATCAGACAAGACATATATATCAATAGATACTTTATTTGGTGCAACAAGTTAGTCAACTGTTGCAACAGATGTATATATCTGTTTGATAATTTTCAGCGGATGTGTCATCTGTTAAAACAGATATGTATCTGTTTGTTTTGTTAGTTGGAAGACATATATATTTACCTTCTTCAGCTCATGTTTCTCTCCTTTGGACATTGTACGTTGCTCAGTGAAATAAAATAGAGGAGTTGCAATTTCACTTTTTTGGATGCTTGATAATGCCTTGGAAATCACTCTCCTTCTCCTCTTAGCCCTAATCTCTAATGGAGCGGATAGAAATAAAATCCTCTTTGATGGAATGAGACCCCTCTTAGATGTCAATTCCTTTACAAAAACAATGAATGCATTAATAGCATTAATCCCTACATCATGTTTTGCCCTGCAGTCTTGACATTTGCATGCAAAACATTCGCTGGGAGAGACAAAATCTGTATAACCAGTATGATCATACTAATAATGGTTTGCTTTAAATACTGTAAGAGGAGCATCATTAACACCAACAGCAGCACCACTACCACCACCAACAACTCCATCACCAGTAAGACCATCAATAACAACAAGCCCACCCTCCAAAATTATTTTTCTTATAATAGTTGTTGCTCTAAATAGTTTCATTTTTATTTTGTTGATGATCTTAGGGTACAATAAAGTTTGCACAGACCGTAAAGTAAGAAAAAATAGCATCTTCAACTCTCTATTGGTCGGAACTAGCGACGGATGCACAATCTAACATAAATCATTACTTATATTAGAATAATGATTAGATCATTAAAAAAAATCATTAACTAAAAGAAAAAATTAATCATAATTATACTTGCTGCATCATTCAGAGGGTTGAAGAGATCAAGAAATTTTATATTTTTATCAGTTTTGGTCGACAACCATCTCAAGATTCTTGGACAGAAAACTCCTTCCTAGTAGTTTACTTGTTGTCTCAAATAAGGAATGGTTTCAAACACCCTAGCCTGTAAAATAACGCCAATAAATCAAAACCATTATTGAGTAAAAAAAATAAATGATATCATAATAGAAGAAAGAAACATTTACCATGAAAGCCCATGAGAAGCCATATAAGTTGACTGTGTTTGGCGCTAATGGAGTCAACAAATATTTGACAGTAATTTTGAAGCTTTCATAACCCCAAGGATAGTTGTTAAATGCCTCAAGATCCTAGGAGAGCTTTAATAAACCGAGGCTTATGTTGTTGTTAACGTCTCTCATCCAAAGAATATTATATACAAACCAAACCAAGCACAATGATTGCTTTTGCTTCTTTGAAAGTCCTTTACCTTTCAACGCTTCTATCAAATTTTTGTTTTTGAAGCTTGGACCAACAATGGACACCAGGTCATCACGATCACACGACTTGCCTTTGCCTTTTTTGGGTGTGCGGGGTGTTTTTTTGGGTTAGAATAGGTATAACTTGAGAAGGAGGATAACATTTTAGTCCAGTAACTATGACAAACTCCTTCCAACCAAAAAAAATAGGCACGCCACAGTAATTTATCCACACCTCATCCATCTTATCTTTATTTTCATAGATAAACCTACACTTGAGAAGTTCATATACCATTTCATTTGAAAATGAGAATTGTTGTCCTCCGACAAATCAAAATATTTCTCAAAGCAGCTGTCCCTGAAATAAGCATGCAATTTTTATTCTCGAAGTATTTTTCTGAAGGCGTCAAAAGATTTTTCCATGGCTGACTTAAACCGCGAAATCACTCGTTAAATCTGCGGTACCATCGCACTACATTCTCACAGGATAATGATCAAGGCTGAAGGCTTTGACCAATTCTTCAGTGAAAGGGTTGTTAACATTTGCATCATCTCTTTTGAAACATTCCTCCTCCCCGTGTTCATCATATTCTGCTCCCGATTGAGATAACACTTGTTAAACAAGCTCATAAAGTGGTGGATGTAGCCTAGCTGCTTCACTTGTTCCTTTACTTGTACTTGATTCAGTGTCTATTCTTTTGGGAACTATATTATCTAAAATTAACAGAAACATAAAATAAATATTATAGTTGATTAATGCATAGTTAAAAAAGAATAACAGTAAATCAAATAAGAAAAACAGTAAAATAATAGTTGCAATAGATCATCGATTTGTTGCACCAGGTAGTATATCTATTATAGTATATAACCAATATGTTGTAGCGGATGAGTAATCTGTTGCAATAATACAAAATATATCACTCATTTTTTAAGACAGATAAATGGTCTGTGTCACAGATCATACGTTGTTGCTACATATGAGTGATCTGTTGGGATAATTGAATAATCTGTTGCAACAGATGAGTAATCTGTTGCGACAACACAAAATAAATTACTCATTTATTGAAAAAATGAATGGTCTATATAGCAGATCACACATCTGTTTCAACATCATCTATTGTAATATGTGAGTGATCTGTTGGAACAGTTAAATAACCTGTAGCAACAGTTGAGTAATCTGTTACGATAATATAAAATATATCACTCATCTATTGAGAAAGATGAATGGTCTATGCAACAGATCACACAACTATTGTGACATCATCTATTACAATATATAAGTGATTTGTTAGAACAGTTAAATAACTCGTAGAAATGGCTGAGTAATCTCTTGCGATAATACAAAACATATCACTCATTTGTTGAGAAAGATAAATGGTTTATGCAACAGATCACATATCTATTGCAATATATGAGTGATCTTTCAGAGCAATTAACTTACCTGCAATAATGGTTGAGTAATCTATTGCGACAATACAAAATATGTCACTCATCTATTAAGAAAGATGAATGGTCTATGCAACAGGTTACACATCTGTTGCAACACATGAGTGATCTGTTGGAACAATTATCAATGGTCAATATTGTTTAGATTTCTTCCAACATAGGATCGTCTATCACGGCAGATGAATGATCAATTGAAAAAATCAAGTCTTGGACATTTTCTGTTGGAAGAGTTGAAAGGATTTTATCTAACAGAAGGTTCATCTGTTGCATCAGATCATTAATCTGATGGTTCTTCCATTGCATCAGATGGTTAATTAGTTGCATCAAATTTTTTATTTGATGCTTAATCTGTTGTAATATATGGTTAATCTGTTGCATCAGATAGTTAATTTGTTGCTTTAGATGATTAATCTGTTGCATCAATATTATAATCTGATGGTTCCTCTGGTGCATCATATGGTTTATCTGTTGCATCATATGATAAATCTATTGTATCAGATGGTTAATATGTTGCACCAGATGAGTAATCTGTTGGAGGAAACAAAAAATAGTTGCACGATTTTGTTCAACAAAAAAACAGTAATTTCACTATTTTTACCAAGAACAGAACAAATCAACCCAAATTGTTGTTTTATTTTTGTAAACACAAACAATAAAAATCAAACTTCAAAAAAATACAACAAACAACAAAATATCATAATTCACTTCGGAAAGAGAAGAGAAGAAATACCAAAAATTAGGGTTTTATTCAGACCACATTTCAAATTAATGCAACAAATATTGAAATTGTTAACCAATACTATAAGAGAAGTTAGCTCAAGTTCCTCATTTTTTTCAAAACTAAAAAGGCCATAAATTTTTACCTGTGAAAGAAGAAAAGGAACGATGAAGAATTCAAAGCTGTTGTGGCCGGAGAGAAAGGCTGTCACATTGAATTAAGGTTGAAGTTGAAAAGAAACTCAAAGCCCAACTATTTGTTGTCGGATGTTGAAGTCGTCGAGGATTGAAATGAGAAATTTGCAGAACAGTTGGTTGGGAGAGAGTTGAGAGAAGCTGTCGAGAGAGGGATGAAAGACAGGTTGATCTGAATTGAAGAGGGAAACTCGAAGTCCAACTATTTTTCGCTAGAGGTAGAAGTCGCCGGGGGTTGAAGGGAGAAATTTTGCAGAACTGTTGGTTGGAAGAGAGTTGAGAGAAGCTGTCAAGAGAGAGGAGAGAGTGGTTGATTTGGATTGAAGAGGGGTGTGGGTTGGGTTGATTTGTATTTTTAAAAAGATTAGAAAGTTTTGAAAATATTAATCAAGTCCACAATTAACTTAATCAAGTTTCCTAATGATGTTTGACCCTTTAAGTTGGTCAATGTCACCAATCCTTTATTCAAGACTTAAAAGACACCTTTCCTTCAATTTTCTTAAGTGATTGTTAGATAAAATATGACACCACTTCAGTTAACCAAGTACATGACTTTAGATGGGAAGCTAAAAAAAATAAAAAATTATGATAGAAAATTTATAGGTAATTGAGTATTGTTCCATTTTATTGTTCATTTTGTTTTTTCCTTATAATCGTGTGTTTGATACTTCTTTTTAAGCTAAGAGTTTTTCAACAACATATTAACTCCACAAAGATAAATGTAGAATATGTACATCCTATTCTTTTTAAAATTTACTTATCAAAGTTATGCTAAATATATTATATATGGTCGTACTCTATATTAAAAAAATAGACCTTTTTAACAGATTTAAAAAAAAATAGTCAAATAATTTGTGTGGAAGTACTTAAAAGTGATGTGTCAAATGTCAATATATCAGGGTGTGTTTGGTATGCAGAAAAACATTTTTCAGAAAATGTTTTACAGTTTTATTATGTTTGGTTGGCTTATATGTTTTGAAAAATATTTTTCAAACCAACTTATTTTCCTTAAATCCAAAGAAAATGACTTCCCTTCAAAAAGTAAGGAAAACATTTTTCAAAACTCTCTTTCAACCTCACTTTAAAGTTGAAATATTCATACAATTTTCAAAATCATCTAACTCGCCCCCCGCCCCCAATACCCTATCACCTCGACACCAGCCCTACCCTCACCCCACCCTTACCCCTACCCCTACACCTACCCCCACCCTTACCCCTACCCTTACCCCTACCCCTACCCCCACCCCCAAAATTCAATTGTTTTAAAAAGTATTTCAAAAGTTTTACTTAGTCCATCTCCTACCACCACCCCACCCCCTACCCCTACCCCTATCCCCAAAATTCAATTGTTTTAAAAAGTATTTTAAAATTTTTTCTTAGTTCATCCCCTACCACCACCCCACCCCTACCCCTACCAACCCCCATCCCAAAAATAATATCTATATTTTATTAAAAAATTCAAACTTTTTTCTTACCCCATACCCCTACCCTCCCTTCCCCTTACCAGCCCCCTCTCCCATCCCTTCCCCTCCCAACAACCTAAAAACAATTAAATTTATTTTTAAATTTTTTAAATTTCTTTCTTCCCCCTTCCCCCTCACTCCCCTTCCCTGACCCCAGCACCTACTAACCTCCTCCGCCCGTCAATTTTTAAATTTATTTTTTAACAAAAAAAATTTAAACTCTTTCTTACCTCACCCCTACTACCTATTCTAACACCCCCACCCAGCCACCCATCTACCAACCCCTTCCTCAAAGAAGCTTTAATTTTTTTAATTTATTTTTTTTAAAAAAAGAATTCTAAAATGTATTTTTACGCTTTAGCTAAACACTAAAATGTATTTTTTCATTCACCAACCAAATACTAGAAAATATTTTTCGAAAAATATTTTCCATCCACCAACCAAACATAAGAAAACAAGTAAGAAATCAACTTGTTTACAAGAAAACATTTTCTAGGAAAATATTTTCCATGGAAAACATTTTCCTTCATACCAAACACACCCTTAATGCTGACTTTTATTGAGGTTTCTAGAACACTTCCAAGAACTTTCATATACTACATGAATTGTATTGACGAAATAAGAACTCGGAATCAAAATAAGCCACAAAATAAAAAAAATGATCAAAATAGGTCACCTATTTAAAAAGTTAACAAAATAGGCTAAATTTAATAAATTATTATGTTTTTTTCACTTTTTTCTTAATGGTCAACATAATTTGTAAAATGTAATAATTTATTATGTTTTTCACAAAAAATAAAAAACAAAAAATAGTATGCTATCATATCTTGTTTATGTCAAATCATGTCGTTTGTAATAATTTATTACGTTTTACAAACAGTGTTTGTGAAACGTAATAATTTATTACAAACTACAAACAGTATTTGTAAGTTATAATAAATTATTACAACTTACACCTTTATACCTACCTACATCACATCATATTTACTTTTTCCACTTTTAAATTTAACCCAACCCAACCCACTCCACCTATAACCCTCCCACCCCACCCCACGTAGAACCCTTCCACTTCACGTATTAGTATTTTTATAAATTAGAACCTTGTTATTACAATTCAAAAATTGTAACTATTAATTACGTTTTTAGTCCAATTTTTTTTTTAAAAAAGTTATTGCTTCTTTTTGTTAATTCAAGTACTACCTAACCCACTTTTTTGACCTTTTTTCATAAATAGTATTAAAAAGTTACTTTTTATAAATAAAAAAAATGCTCAATTAAAAATTTCATTTTACAAAAAACGTAGTCCTTGTGTGACTATTAATTACGTTTTTAGTCTAAATTTTTTTAAAAAATTTCAACTATGACATTTTTAATTATTCAGTCCTTGTGTGTGAGTGGTCACATCAATAATTATACATTCAACTAAAAATTTAGAAAAGAATGTAATTTTTTACTATGTTTTTGTAAAATAAAATTTTTAATTGAACACTTTTGTATTTATAAAAAGTAACTTTTTAATACTATTTATGAAAAAAAAATCAAAAAAATGGGCTAGGTAGTACTTGAATTAACAAAATGAAGCAATAACTTTTTTTAAATTTTTGTTGGACTAAAAACATAATTAATAGTTACGTACAATTTTTGAATTGTAATAACAAAGTTCTAATTTGTAAAAATATTAATACGTGGGGTGGGGTGGGAGGATTCTACGTGGGGTGGGGTGGGAGGTTTATACGTTGGGTGGAGTGGTTAAATTTAAAAGTGAAAAAAGTAAAGTTGATGTGATGTGGGTAGTTGTATAAAGGTGTAAGTTGTAATAATTTATTACAACTTACAAACACTGGTTGTAGTTTGTAATAAATTATTACGTTTTACAAACACTGTATGTAAAACGTAATAAATTATTACAAATTACATGATTTGACATAAAGAAGATGTGATAGCATACTATTTTTTTTTGTGGAAAACGTAATAAATTATTACGTTTTATAAACAGTTTTGTAAAACGAAATAAATTATTACGTTTACAAATCATGTTGACCGTTAAAAAAAAAAGTAAAAAATGTAATAATTTATTATATTTAGCCTATTTTAATAACTTTTTAAATAAGTGATCTATTTTAGTTACTTTTGTTTTTGGTAGCTTATTTTGGTTTCGAGTTCGCGAAATAAGGGGCTGCAGAAAACGCACGTGCATACGTAGCTTAGTAAAAAAGGACAAATTTGCTTTTTACACTATATTTTATGTTAGTCGGTTCATTAGTTTCTATGGTTGGTGATGGCCGGTGATGAAATCAGTGAGGGGCGGATTGGATGTGATTTTAAATCAAAAAATTAGAAGTTAATGTTAGTTTCATGAATCTATCAACTACGTCACTTCCCAAAGATTTTACATCATATAAACTTTATAAGTCACATTATTCTAGTTTAGTTAGATGCTAGTCAAATCCTAACGTTTTCACCCTTCAGATTATTGTGTATTATTTGAAATTTTATTCAATTTTGATCCTATATTTTTATGTTAGTTGCAAGACATCTAAGCCATTAATATAAGGGACAATATATATATAAAACTCCAACTAAAAATTGCATGAAATAGGGTTTTGTAAAAAGTATGCCTGTCTACTTATTAATTACTAAATAATACTGAAAGCAATGAATTTTATATAATTTTTTTATATAGAAAGATGAGTTCAAGAAGATGAAGGGCAAAAGATCGAGTCATTTTTCTCAATTATAGAATAGTCACTCAAAGCTCACACCAAATCTTATTCCAGCACAAACAGTCGATATATCTAATTCCAGAAGCATTGATTGTTCATCTTTCTTATTCCATCAACAGAGTCACACCAATCTTTCATAAGTTTTAGAAAACTCTCATGACTTTCAAAGACTTATCTTTGATTTTTTTTTTTTTATCTTTCAAATTCAAGCTACGCTTATCTCCTAATTTTTTCACGTTAGATTTGAAAAAAAAGGTAAATTTCTTCGGTTCTCTTTAGCTTTTCTAGTTTAATAGTATGCCTGTTGTTGTTGTTCTTCTGCCGAAATTTAACTTCAGTGATAACTTTAATTTGGGAGATATATTTATTCATGTTACAATACAAAGAAAAATAAAAAATAAACATAATTATTATTGTATTACTCTTTTCGTAAAAAAAAAAGTGGGAAACTACTTACATTGATGTAGCTAAGGTGTCCGATTATATGCCTAAACTAACTCAACAAGTTTATGTTTCTTTTCCTTTTTTTTTTTTTTTACATAGAACCTCTACACCTTGCATATCATTCACTAGCTCAAGAGGTTTATTATTTACTAGGAAACTCAACTGTGCTTCGCGAGGCAATAAAAAATCGATTGAAATTATATTTTTAATAATAAAAAATTAAATTTAAACAAAAAATAAATGAACTTTGTATAAATTTAAAAATTATATATATATATATCTTGGAAGGGTAAGATGTACGCAGTTCATACCGCTACCTCCGAAGAAGTAGAGAGGTTGTTTCCGATAGACCCCCGGATC
>NC_061121.1:210582105-210643554 GCF_002878395.1 Capsicum annuum
AATTCTCTCTCTCTTCAGTTGATACGATTTTACACATTTTTGTAATCATAAAATAGATACCAAAAATGTTGAGATTAATTAAAATGAGTAGTTTTAAAAAAAAAAATCTCGAAATTATTTTTTTCTTTTTCAAGGTTTCATCCTTATGACGAAAGTGTTAGACATGACTCCAATCTGTATATAATTACTAACATTATAATTAAATGGACTTTTGAAAATTCAACAATAATTAAGAGAGATAAAAAAAATTATAAACATAACACGTTTAACATAATAAAGAGAGTTAAAAGAGTGACTTTTGACTATTTTTTACACATAAAATATAAATTAAGGCTAGCTTTTCTTAGCCGAAAAATGTGTCGCATCACTTTTCATAAAAGCTAACTTTGACATTTGATCTTAATGTATAATTTTTCGATAGCCTAAACTACCATATGAAATATAATAAGAAAGAAAAATTAGTGTTAGTCTAAAAGTTATGACTGAAGTAAAACTAAGATGGAGTAATATTTGAGTAGTTAACTTAGATAGCAAAAGTAAAAGTAAAATAAATTTCTTTTTATTTTTTTTCTAAAATCTCTCAACTTTTTGCTTCCATGGTGGATTTGAACCCGCAACCTTAAAATTGAAGGTAAAAAATATTCACTATCCGAGAAAGTGAAATTTTATAATTTTTTTACATCAAATTGAGGTTCAATAATTAAATTGGTCATTCCATGATTTTGTATATTGCTACTCATGATAATTTCAATACAAATATAATGTAAAGCATAAAGCAAAACACCTTCAGACCTCTCGATTTCTAATAACTCCTATGCTATTATCAAACAAATACTAAGAAAATCTATATTGCCGGAGGCTTAGGAAAAGGGGATGACATATGTATATACAACATAAAATATTCTAAAGATTTTGGCTTGCTTTGACCTTCCTTTAGTGCTGTTGATCATCTTTAATGTTAGGATTTGTTCCCATAAGAGTAGGCTAAGCCCGTGTAGTTAAAAGTTGCAATCATATAGTGGCGTATTTCACAGCATTCTGGCAAAATTACAATGAGTAAACAGGTAGTTCCTGTCTTCATCCCGTGTTTTGCATAAGACACATTTTTCTCTACTTGCACTCCCCATTTGCTCAATCTATATATTGTCATTAATTTATTTTGTCGTTAGAGCTACATGATATATTGCTTTAGACCTGACAGGAGTACTACACATCAACATTTTCATGGCATAAAGCTAACAGTATTAGTACTCCATAATAAGAAGGACAACTTCTTACCCGTTGTTCCTATGCTATACATTAAAGTATGTATAGTTGTTAATACATGAAAAGAAAGAAATGATCATACCATCATAAATATATGAAAAGACACAATTTTTTTTATTAAGATTAGCAAATGATTGTAAATCTAAAATATCAAGTACAACTCAAATAATTTTAAACTAATTTAAGCTCAAGAAACTGAAAAAGAAAGATGCCTAATGCCCAAAAACACACATACTAAAACTTACAACCTCAATTTTCTTCTTTTGCATCCAATCATAGCTACAAAATTCAATATTGTCATTCAAATAAATCACTGTACTTGTTAATACATGAAAAGAAAGAAATGATCATACCATCACAAATATATGAAAAGACACAAAACAAATTGTTAAGATTAGCAAATGATTATAAATCTAAAATATCAAGTATATCTCAAATAATTTCAAATCAATTTAAACTCAAAGAATAGAAAAAGAAAGATGTCTAATGCCCAAAAATACATATAATAAAAACTTAACCTCAATTTTCTTCTTTTGCGTCCAACCATGACTACAAAATTCAATATTGTCCTCCAAATAAATCACTGTACATATATAGAGGTTGTTCAAGTCATAAAAATTAGATAAACAAAGTTGAAAAGACATGTTAATTAAAGAGAATATTTAATATAGAATACAAATGGATGAAGATTTTTTGTAACAAATGAAATGTAATTAGATATAATGAATACAATATGTCTTTTTATTTATTAAACAAATTGATAAAAGAAAAGAATGAAGAAAAAAATGTCAAAAAAAGAAAAAAAAAATAAATGCCAATGGAGATCATAGAGGGGTGCCACATCACCTCCTCTTTATTCCTCCTTTATATATATATATTAGTACAATATTATTAAGTATTATGTCATTGTATAAGATAATTGCTTTGAATAAATTTTTGTTTGCTTTCACATTTTCTCTTCGAGATGTCTTTTTGTATTCAGATACCTTGAATACAGTCAAGAATTAAGTATAGGCTCAGTTCAAGAAAAAATATTTGTAATTCGTCCAATTGATGATTAATGACTCATCAGTAAAAATAATTATTACTCTTGAAAGCCTATAAATACAAACACGTAAGCATAAAAATCATGTAAACCTCTTCTTAACTATAAATTTGACCACACTAATATGAAATTTAGAATCAATAAGATTACCCCATTGCACATCAAAGAAAGCTGAGAATGAGTGTAATAGATTTTGGCCCGTGTTTTCAGTATTAAATTGAGTGCTAACTTGTGTTCTTTATCTATGAATTTTTTTTAAAATAATTATTGTCAACTTTTATCAAATAAGTGTACACATAGCGAAATGTATTTTATAAATATTTCTTTCACATTATCTATGTAAAAATGCTTGAGATTTTCTCAAACCATTTTGTTGCATTTGAAATTTCTAATGAACATCGATTAGTTTTCTGATCAATATCATCCATCCTATTTCTTTGTTTTGGAACAAATTCTATTCGCATAATATTTGAATGGCTTACTTTTCTTTATTAGTTTTATATACCAGAAAAGGATGTTTCTTTATCACTCCACTAGAAAAATGACCTCATCAAGTTTAGGTAATATCATGCTCTCCTCTTTTCCATCTTGCTTTTTGATCTTTGAATATCACAACTAAAGAGTTTTCTTAATATATTTTCCTAAAATTATTGAAGACAACGACTGTTTGATAACTCCCCTAAAGCAAAATTGAGGTGAATATGAATGTATCGGTCTATAACTAGGTATTGTATGCTTAAAGATTTCAAAAAAATCAAAAAGTAGAATTCTATCGGGAGTATAGATCAATAAACGTTTCATTGTGGTGAAATCAACACCCATACTTCTTTATTAGGTAGTGTAATACCCCATACGCTCTAAGCTAGAAAATGAACCGTTGTTCCTACATGTGAAAACCTTTTATCCCATAATTCATATTTGAGTGCATGTCTTATGACCATTAGCCTAGTTAGAAGAGAGCTTATGATGTATAAAACATGTTCATAAAAGTCACTTAGAGTAATGTGAGCTAAGAGCTTTTGAATCGACCAAGTTTTGGTAGTTGATTTCACAAGGGTCATATTTGAATGAGTATAACTTCATTTATATGTGAAATTTGGCAGATTAAGACCTACCAAATTGTAGATAATTGAATCAGCTTTCCAACAATACCAATTTTTCCTAAATCTGATACCTGAGTGAAAAGTTATAGCATTTTTCGTCTGAAATAGTAGGTCACCGTGATTACACCGCTCGGCAGTGCCTATAGCGGTGGAACCAATACCTCTCAGCGTTAAGCCTCAAAATTGGGATTGTCTAAAACAGTAGGTCATCGTTATTACCCCGCTCAGCGGTGCCTATAATGGTGGAATCAATACCGCTCAGCAGTAAGCCTCAAAATTGAGATTCTGCTGAAACTTTTAATTTTCCAAGGACAGTTTGGTCTTTTTCCATGGCACCAATCCGTGAAAAACATGGGGTTAAAGCCCCTAAAAGTATATTTCGTCATCTTTTATTCAAATTCTTTCAATTTAAAATCATTCTCTCCCAAGAAAAAACCCTAGCCCCTCAAAGATTCAAGCTCAAGTTCAAGAAAATCACCAAGAACCTCCAAGAATTCTTCAATTAAGGTATATTAGATGTTCATTCATGGGTTCCTTTCACCCATGGAGTCTAAGAACCCAATTTTAAGTTTAAAAGAATAATTTTTACATGTTATCATGAATTTTAACCATGAATTCCCCACGAATTTTGATTTTATATTATGTTTATACATAATTTGTTGTTAAAGTTAAACCCTACACGTTTGAATGATGCTTACTCTTTGGTTTGTACCTTAAATTATGATTTAGTATCGAAATCATGATATTACTACATATTTAAAACTATTCCCATGTTTAAGCCATGAATTGCAAGTGTTTGATAAAATTCCTAAAGGAATGAGTTTTGAATAATGGTTACTTATCATGTCCTTAAGGTTTTGTATGGCCTTCTTGTTATCAATCGATTCCTGGGGGGTTTTTAATACCAGAAATCTAGCTACTTATCTAGTCTTCAGTAACTACAGAATGGTTCAGGATAGTTATGACCATTTTCAGTTCAGTCAGTCACCATAAATAGCTAAACTTAGTTTAGTCCAGTATTTAGTGTCTTTCAGTTGGGAGTAGGATTTAGAACTGAGTGAATGCAGGGATGATGGCTTCCCCGTCAGTTAGGAAGATTCATTAGTAGCAATTCCTGTATTCCAGAACTACATAGCCAGCATAGGATGAGGGGTCACCTGTCAGTTTAGGCTTGATACTGTAATACCCCGAAAATCCAAACCAATGTTAGCGTTCTTTGATAGTTTTATAAGTTAGTTTGAGGTATATTAAGGCCCCAAATAACTCCCAGCTATTAGAGGAATCAAAATAATTCTTACCGATTGAAATTTTGATAAGAATGTTGCTTTAGTCAATATCAAATGAGCATATCTTTTTATCTATTGATTATTTTCCAGATCAAGACCCACCAAGTTGTGGAAATTTTAATTAGCTTTCTAACGATACTAATTTCGCCTAAATCCAATACTTGAGTGAGAAGTTATGGCACTTTTAATGCAAAATAGTAGCCCAACGCGATAAGGCCGCATCGTGGTGATGGCCAATTTTATGTTCGTCAATTTCTAGTGTTCCACCATGATAATCACCACGTCACACTAAGGGGACAATTTACAATTGTTCTTTTCCACTGGGACATCGCGATTAGCACTGCATCGCGCCGAAAGTCCAGTTGGGAATTGTCCATTTTCAGTGGCGCAATGCGATAGCAGCGCACAGTACCGTTGGTCAAAATGAGAATCGTCAGCTTTCCAGTGGCCCGACGTGTTTGTATCGCATCACACTGGAGCCAAAAATTGGGATTTCTCAGTTCGCAATTTAATTTTTCAAGGACCGTGTGGTCATTTCCCAAAGCCCCAAATTCATCCAAATATGGGATTTAAGCCCTAATAAAGCATTAGTTGCTCATTATTTCACAATTCTCTCAAATTAAACTAATCTTCTCTCAAGAATAAAAACCCTAGACTTCAAAATTCAAGATCAAATCTTAAGAACTCACCATCAATTCTCACGAACTCATCAATCCAGGTATGTTAAGTATTTATTCATGGGTCCCTTTCACCCATAGAGTCCAAGTATCCAAACTTAAATTTAAAGTTGTGATCTTTACAAGTTACCATGATTTTAAATTGTGATTTTTGCCATGAATCTCCCTGAATCTTGACTTTGTACGATGCTTACATGAAATTGTTGATGTTTATCAAACCCCACATGATTTAATATTGTTATTCGCTTATCTAAATCATGATTAAGTGTTATTGATGTCGAAATCATACTATTACTCCAAGTTTTATACTATTCCCATGATAAGCTTAAATTATGCATTATAAGTGTTTGATGAAATGCCCATAAGAGTAAATTTTATTTAAATGCTTTCATTTTATGTCCCCAAAGTTCAGTACTATTTTACTATTACTGCTATCCAGTCCTGAGTGTTATGAATACCCAAAATCATAGTTGTTTACTTAGTCTCAATATCTTCAGAATAGTTTTAAAATATGTTATGAGCATTATCAGTTCAGTCATTCATCATAACCAGTTAAACTTAGAACAATTCAGTATTCTGAGTCAGTTCAGTTGGAGTAGGATTTAGCACCGACTGAGTATAGGAATGACGGCTTCTCTATCAGATAGGCAGAGTCTTCAGTAGTAGTCCCTATATTCCAGAACTACGTAGCCAACGTAGGATATGAGGAGTCACCCGTCAGTTTAGGCTTAACTACCTCGCAGGGGTCACCCGTCAGTTTAGGCTTAACACCCTTAGTCCTTCGGGATATACCCATGGTATAGTACTGACACCCTTCCAACTGGGTTCATATGTTGGACCCTAAATTGCTCATTGGGGCATGTCAGTTTAATGATAGCTCCCATAGTCTCAGTTCAGTAATTCAGTTTCAGTTGCATGACATAGCATACAGATATCAATTATTTGATTATCAAATTTAAGTATTATAATTTACAGATTATATTCAGAATATGTTTATACTTGGTCACGTATTCTCAATATTTATAGATTTTATGCATCTTCAGTAGTTACAGATTTCATACGTTCTATTCAGTATTTCATGCTATCTATTTATTTAGTCAGTTATTATTCATGCATATGAAACCATGCATATCAGCCTACCTCATTTAGCATACTAGTACATCCAAAGTACTGATAACATACTCTTTTCTTGCACTATGATTTATCATATCATAGGTTCAGATGATCAGTTCCTGGATCACACATAGACCTTCCAGATTATCAGCCAAAGCAGTGGTGAGTCCTCATATTTTGAGGAAAGACTATATTTATTTTCATGCTCTAAGTTCAGTAGTTAGTTGGAGTTAGTTGGGGCCTGTCCCATCAAATCTTATTCAGTCGGTTTAGAGGCTTTCGAATATTTCAGACAGTTAGTAAGTTCTAAGATTTCAGTTGTCATTGTCAGATAATTTATCAGTATTATTAGTTTTGCTTACATATTTTATCAGATTCATTACTTAAATCTTTATGGCATTCCTCAGATAAATTCCGCATATGAATTTTTGTGATCAGTTTTACTAAGTGCTCATAGTAGGTACCAGCTCATGGGTTAGCTTGTAGTTCCTCGGGACTGTAAGCACCATGTGGTGCCCAGGATGTACTCCTGTGGCATTAAAAACTTGATATTAGAGCCAAATTTTAAAGTGTCCTAGGAAGTCTAAAAGCCACGTCAAGTAAAGTCTTGTGCATGGGTGTGAAGCGCGCCACACTTATGGACAAGAGGCTACGAGGCATTTTAGGAAATTTTTTCCTTTTTTCAGTATTCACGTCATGCGACTGAGCATGATCTCATGTTAAACTATCTGTGTAATCTATTCTTTCTTTCGTTTACAGAATATGCCTCCCAGAAAGACAAACAGAAGAAAAAACGTAAACTAACCAACACCTCCGCCCATTCAGGAAGATCTCCTGAATGAGCATGTTTCTCATGCAGAGTTCAGAGCTATATTCACTACTCTAGCTCACTTTTTAGTGACTCAGAATACTCAGCCAACTACTGTTCTATCCAACCTAGTGGCCTATACTAGTGCAGCTAGGATTCAGGACTTTACCCGAATGAACCCTCCTCTGTTTTCAGGATTCAAATGTAAAAAGGATCCATAGGAATTCTTAGACATAGTCCAGAAGGTAATATATATTATGGGGGTTACTGTTAGTGAGAGTGCTGAGTTATCTGCCTATCAGTTGTAAGATGTGGCTCATACATGGTTTAAGCAGTGGAAGGTAGATAAAGGCACAGATGCAGGGTCTATAGAATGGGAAGAGTTTGCTACTGCCTTCTTAGATTGGTTCTTTATGGTAGAGTTGAGAGAGGCTAAGGTGTTGGAGTTTATTAATTTGAGGCAGGGCAACATGAGTGTGAAGGAGTATTCCCTCAAGTTTACTCAGTTAGCTAGGTATTCTCCTCATGTGGTAGTTGATAGCAGGTCTAAGATGAGCAAGTTTGTGTCTGGTATATCTGATAGTGTCGTCAAAGAGTGTAGGACTGCAATACAGATTAAGGAGATGGACTTTTCTGGGTTGATGATCCATGCTCAATAGATTGAGGTGCAGAAGACTAAGGAGAGAGAGAGGGAGAAAAAGAGGGCTAGAATGGGTAGCTTTAATTTCAATTAGCCAAGGTCAGAAGGTGGTAACCTATAAGACCCGACAAAATCATAAGCTTAACTCAGTTCTTTAAGTATTATTTAGAGGTCCTAGACTTAGAAAATTTTAGTTAAGTATTCAGATTTAATGTTATTTTAGCCTTTGTAGGTTGGAGGCTCTATTTCACGATCCTCATAACCTTAAAGTATTGATTTTTAGTCTGAATAATGATCAGGAATGTCAGTGGGTGTTACTGAACAAGTTTAGGATATTTTGGACTTCGTTTGAAATATATTTGAAAGCTCAAACCAGTGGATAGATGCGATCTCACTGCGCCGCATCGCCCATCACATCGATGACTATTTTTCTCCAGCTCCCTGTGCAAATTCAAGTGAACCGATGTAGACTCGACGCGATGCATTGGCCATCGTGTCGATGCCAATGAAGCGGCGCATCGGTCTATGCATCGCTAGGCCAGTTTTTCATTCATTTAAAAAAAATAGTGTCCAGAGGGGTAAATGGGTTATTTTCCTCACTTCGACCCAGCCCCTAAAATACAAAATTCAGTCCTCACAAAGCAAATTATGCTTTTTTCTCTTGAATTGCTCTCAAGAGAAAAAGCCTAGAACATCAATTTCAAAATCAATTCTCAAGAAAACTCCATAAATCTTTAAGAATTCAATTGTTAAGGTATGTCAAGTGTTCATCCAAGGGTCCCTTCCATCCTTGGAGTTCAAGAATCTATTTTTAAAACTTCATGTGTATTGATTTCATGAATTTTATGTTGGGTTTGATTATATTCATGATTATAATGATTAATTGTGTTTCTAATCTATGTTTTGTTACAAGTTTCATGTGGAGTTATTTGATATATGTCTAGAATCATATGAATTCATGCTAAACCCTTGAAATTGTAAATGGGGATTTGAATTATGGTGCCTATATGTGATTAGTGTCATATGCATGGATTATGTGCTTCGAGTGTTTATAAATATGTTAATCTAACTTAACAAGTGTAAGCATATCGTGCTATTATGTGATCTCACTCATGCACAGGATCATGTACATCAAGTGTTTGGTAAAATATCTAGATGAATGCGTCGTTAGTGAGTAAGTATTGTATGCTACTAAATTCACGCAGTGTTTTGCTTTTCATGCTATCGAGTCATGGGGTATTTAATACCCGAAAAACCTAGATATTTACTAGAGCTATAGTAGTTACAGAATAGTTTTAGTAGTACTCAGTAATCAGTCTCAGTTCAGCCTTCAGTTCAGAACTCAGTAGTATTCAGTCCAGAATTGAGTAAACTCAGTTAGTTCAAAGAATTTGGTTAGGAATCAGTTCAGAATCCTGTGAACTTAGTTTAGTTTTGTCAGTTCACATAATTAGTAATAGTTCAGTCTAACCTAGAACAGTTTAGAAATCAGTCCAGTGTCTATTCAGTTGGGAGTAGGATTCAGCACCGAGTGAACCCAAGGATAGGGACTCACATGTCAGTAGAAGGTGTGATCCTTAGAAGTAATCCTTGCATCCTAGAACGACGTAGCCAACGTAGGTTGAGACATCAACCTGCCAGTTGAGGGTTGATGAGGTATTTTAACCTGCTAGTTAAGGGTACTACCATTCTCATTCAGAGCACCTGCCAGATGAGGGTGACTCAGCTTGTCTTTACCAGTGGCACAGTACTGACACCCTTCCAGCTGGGATTATAGGTTGGACCTAAATTAGATTAGAGAGGGGCATGTCGGTCAGATGCTTACCTCCTACAGTCTCAGTTTCAATTCCAGTGTCAGTATAGAACATAGTTCAGTTCTATAGAATCAAGACTGTCAGACATAATCACTCAGTTCAGTATAGAACTCAGAATAGTCGCACAGAATCAGGACTATTAGATATAGTCACTCAGGTTAGAGTAATACTGTATCAGTAAACTCAGATATAAATAAAATAGTGATTCAAAACTCAGTATTTAGTGTTAACCATGACCTCAATTACAGTTGAAGTATTCATGCATGTACTCTCTTTCAGTTATGTTCATGTTATTCAATCAGTTATTGTTCATGCATATCATCCTACCTCACTTAGCATACAAATACATTCAAAGTACTGACGCATACTTTTCTTTTACGCTATGATGTCTTATATCATAGGTTCAGACGCACGTGCTCTTGACCATACTTAGATGCTTAGACTTTTCAGCAGCAGATTTAATGGTGAGTCCTCATAGTTCGAGGACATGATTATTACTTTAGTATCTCAGTTTATCAGTTTTTAGTAGTCAGGGTTAGTTGGGGGCTTGTCCCATCAACTCCTTATTCAGACAGTTAGAGGCTTTTTAGACTAAAGTAATTTTTTAGAAAGATGTTCAGTTTACAGTATTGATTTTACTATTCTATAATTGATTTTCAGTTTTGTACCTTATGGCTATTTCTGCCTAAATTTTGCATTTTACAGTATTGTTATTCATTTATTACAACAGGTATCAGTCATGGGTTAGCTTGTGGTTCCTTAGGATTATAAGCACCGTGTAGTGTTTAGGGTATAGCTTGGGGCGTTACAAATTTGGTATCAGAGCCTAAGGTTCAACAGAGTCCAAGAAAGTCTAAAAGCCGCGTCTAGTAGAGTCTTGTACAGGGGTTTGTAGCGCGCCACACTTATGGACAGAAGGTTATTAGATGTTTTAGTAAAAGTTTTCCTTTTTTTAGCATTTATGTCGTGTGAGTGAGCATGAGCTACAGTTAAACTATCAATCTAATTCATCTCTTCCTTATGCTTCGAGAATATGTCTTCCAAAGAACCTAACGAAAGAAGTAATGAAAACCAGTCAGCCCCTCTGCCCATTCAGGTAGATCCCCTGAATGAGCATGTTTATTATGCTGAATTTAGAGCTACTTTCACTGCCTTAGCTCATTCAATAATCGATCAGAATAATCAACTGGTTCTTATCCTATCTAGGCTTATGGCTCATGCACCATGGAGTGAGAAGGAGAGCATGGGAAAAAGGGAAAAAGAATAAGAGGGCCATAATGTCAAGGCTAAGGAGTGCTCGAAAAAATCCTCTTTGCCAGAGATACGAAAGAAACCACCCGGTATCTACAGAGCTATAGTGATGTGTGTTTCTGTTGTGGTAAGCCAGGCTACAGGGTTAGACAGTGTCCTCAGGTGGGTTTGCAGAGTCAGCTTAATCATCCCTTAGCTCAATCCGGTCTCCCAAATCAGCAGGGTACCACTTCCAGTGCCACCAGATGGTAACGCCCAAAGAAACTCTATGCATTTCAATCCCGACAAGATCAAGAAAGTTCTCCTAATATGGTCAATGGTATGTTACAAGTTTTCCATTCATATGTTTATGCTTTGCTAGATCCAAGAGCTTCTTTGTCTTTTGTCACTCCTTATATAGCTGTCGACTTCAGAGTCAGTCTCCAAATTTGAGCAGAGCATTTCTCATTCTCTACCCTAGTATCATACCCGGCGGGTATACAAGAACTGTCTGGTTATGGTATCTCAGAAAGTCACTTCGGTGGATTAGTCAAGTTAGAAATGACTGAGTTTGATGTCATTCTTGATATGGATTAGCTTCATTCCTGCTATGCCTTAGTCGACTGCAGAAATAAAATTGTCCAGTTTCAGTTTCCTAATGAACCCATCCTAGAGTGGAGGGATAGTACTTCAACACTTAGGGGTGAACTTGTTTCCTACCTAAGGGCAATAAAAATGAGATCTATGGGATTTGTATACCTTTTAGTTTGAGTCCAAGACTCTAGTTTAGAAACCCCTAATCTTGAACCAGTCTCGGTAGCATATGAATTCCCTGATGTGTTTCCTGAAGATCTTCCCAGAGTTCCTCCTGAAAGGGAAATCAACTTCGGAATAGACCTTCTCTAAGATACTCAGCCATGTCTATTCTACCATACAAAATGTCTCCAGTAGAATTTAGAAAGTTAGAAGAACAGTTGAAGGATCTCCTAGATAAGGGATTCATCAGACCCAGTATGTCCCCTTGGGGTGCACCAGTTCTATTTGCGTGTAAGAAAGACGATTCTCTCAGTATGCTTATTGACTACCGTTAGTAAAATAAAGTCACGATTAATAACAAGTATCTACTTTCTAAAGTCGATGACTTTTTTGACAAAATTTAGGGTGCCAGTTATTTTTCTAAGATAGATCTCAGATCAGGCTATCATCAGCTCGGATTCAGGGAATGTGACATTCTGAAAACAGCCTTCAGAATTCGATATGGTCACTTCGAGTTTCTAGTCATGTCCTTTGGTCTTACTAATGCCCCAGCAGCTTTCATGGGCTTAATAAGTCGCGTGTCAAGAAGTACTCCGATATGTTCATTATATTCTTCATCGATGACATTTTTGTTTATTTCTTTATGCAGATCATCTCCGAATCATACTTCAGACTCTAAAACCCATCAGTTATCATGATATCTATTCATATTTTATATGTCAACTCTATGATCATGGCTGATATTTGAGCACATTAGAGAAAATCATGTACGCTTACAGTTCCTAGTATAAGGAATTTTAGTTCACTCGGTGTTACGAACCATGTTCCATGAATATAGAAACTCCAGACTCAGGTCATACAACTCTTGAATTAGGTACCAATGTCATGATGTACAGTATGCTCAGTTCCCATGACCCATGCTACACTCCTAGCAATCGGCTAAATTCAGATTACGTCATGCATATCCTCAGATCTTTTGATAAATCCATAGTGTTGATATTCTATTCCTCAGGCCTTAGTTATGTGTCGAGTTTGGTATAGTATTCATGCATACATCAGGTCCTCATGTTTTAACCCTTTAGTGGACTCTCCTTACAAAATAATATAGAGATAAATGACTACTTAGGTGGAATAAAGTAAAGGTTTCATGTTAAATGAAATAATTTTCATGCTTATCTTACATGAGGCTATAGATATGAACATAACCTTAAATGTTAGGTTAGTGTGCTAGTAAATGGCTAGTAAGAAGTTGTATATAGTTTCTGAAGGGGGGAGGGGAATCAAAATTTTTCCTAAGAGAAGAAATTGAGAAAATACAGAGTATGAGTATCTATTCAGATCCTTGATTTCTATTAGTCCCTGTCACGTAGCTATCAGAGCCCAACATTAAGTTCCAGTTATAATCTCAGTTACATTCTCAGTTATCATTTTAGTTACAATCTCAATCAAGTAATCAGATCAGTAACTCAGTTCAATTTCAGGTTTACTTGACCATAGCATACAATTATCAGTTATTCAGTTATCAGTATTTCAGTACCTCAGTTTACAACCTATTCTAGAATCATGTTATATGCTTGGTCTTGCATTCTCAAATAATATAGTTTACACGAATTCATGCTCAGTTATCTTATGTTACTCAGTCAATCCTTATCTCATATGCATACTACTCTACAGTTTCAGTCTAGTTATTAAAACTAAGTACAGTTCAGTCTTACATACCCAGTATTCAGTTATCAGACATTCAGGTAATCAGATAAGTTAGTAAGTTTATGCACTCATTCTCAGCACCTATGTGAATATTTTTAGTAGTCTCAGGTGATGTGCTGTACTAAGATGGAGAGTATAGTTGAGAGAGTATTTAAGGGATATGTCTGAGCTTGAAATTTTATAGTTGCAGTGCATAAGGCTTAGTCACTCTATCTTAGATGATGTTTCATAGACTCGACTCATATTACAGAATTTTAGCTAGGATGTGATTTTCTTATTCAGCTGTTCTATTCAGCCCATGTCAAGATTTCTTGCTTTCTAAAGTCACTAGAACTCTATATAAAGAGTGTCAAGGATATGCTACAATTGAGTACAAGTTTTCTACATGAGTAAATCTGTAAAGCTAATAATTTAGTTTAGCAGTCAAGCAACAACTTCGTATAGGTTGGTTTCCCATCTTTCCATCTAGTCGCACTATCAGAAGTCTCAAGAATGTAACTATTCCAAGATTGAGCAACCATGAGGTTGAGAGCTCATCTCAGTTCAGGTGTCATGCCTTAATTTTAGATCCCCGATATGCAGTCATGATTCAGTTCGTAGGTACCCTGTGCATCGTTTTAGTTTTTCTCAGTATCTCAGCTAAGTTAGCATTCTTTAGTGGACATAATGTCTCAAGAGGGAGATACACTATAATCCCCCGAGCTTTTTGGACCTAAACCTTCCATCATCTCTTTACATAATGAATCCAATTTGGAGAAGTGGGTATTCATAGGTGGACCCTCATGTTCCAATCTCAGCCATAAGCCATGTATTCAGGGGTTCTATTCAGTTCATAATATTCAATTCATGTATCACGTTTCAGTCTTAGTTATGATCTCATGTTCCCGTTAATGCATGTTTAGGAAATGATCTCAGGTTCATCAGTATTCCCAGCTTAAGGTAATAGTCTTACTTAGATTGGTTTAGTTCCATGTTTAGTTATAGTTATAAACTTGGTATCAGTTACGATTTTATATTCAGTCATGCATTCATGAATCAGTTCAGTCATATACTCATGCATCAGATATGCATGTTTAGTTTGAAAACTCAGCTTATTAGTAGTTTTAGTTAGGTGTTCCATGCATCAGATATGCAAGTTCAGTGTTTAAGCTAAGTCTATCAGTGTTTCTTCTCTTAGTCAGTCTCATTCGAGAACGAATGTTCTGAAGGGGGAGATATTGTAAGACCCGGCAAAATCCTAATCTTAACTCAGTCTTTTAAATATTGCTAAGAGGTCCCATACTTAGAAAATTTTAGTTAAGTATTCAGATTTAGTGTTATTTTAGCCTTTGTAGGTTGACGACTCTATTTCACGACCCTCATGACCTTAAAGTAATGATTTTTAGGTTGAATCATGATCAGGAATGTCAGTGGGTGTCCTCGAACAAGTTTTGGATTTTTTGGACTTTATTTGAAACTTATTTAAAATCTCAAACCAGTGGATCGATGTGATCTCACCATGCCACGTCGCCCATTGCATTGATGACTATTTTTCTTCAGCTTCCAGTGCAAATTCCAGTGAAATGATGCGAACTAGACGCGATGCATTGGCCATCGTGTCGATGCCAATGAAGCGGCACATCGGTCTGTGCATTGCTAGGCCAGTTTTTCATTCATTAAAAAAATAGTGTCCAGAGGGGTACATGGGACATTTTTCTCACTTCGACCCATCCCCTAAAATATGAAATTCAGCCCTCACAAAGCAAATTATACTATTTTTTCTCAAATTGCTCTCATTAGAAAAATCCTAGAACATCAATTTTAAAATTAATTCTCAAGAACACTCTATCAATCTTCAAGAATTCAATTGTTAAGGTATGTCAAGTGTTCATACAAGGGTCCCTTCCACCCTTGGAGTTCAAGAATCTATTTTTAAAACTTCAAGTGTATTGATTTCATGAATTTCATATTGGGTTTGATTTTATTAATGATTATAACAATTAATTGGGTTTCTAATCTATGTTTTGTTATAAGTTTTATGTGGAGTTATTTGATATATGTCTAGAATCATGTGAATCCATGCTAAACCCTTGAAATTGTAAACGGGGATTTGAATTATGGTGCCCATATATGGTTAGTGTCATGTGTATGGATTATGTGCTCCGAGTATTTGTAAATATGCTAATTTGACTTGGCTAGTGTAAGCATATCATGCTATTATGTGATCTCACTCATGTACAGGCTCATGTACATCAAGCGTTTGGTAAAATGTTTAGATGAATGCACGTTAGTGAGCAAGTATTGTATGCTACTAAATTCACGCTGTGTTTTACTTTTCATGTTATCGAGTCTTGGGGGTATTTAATACCCAAAAAACCTAGCTATTTACTAGAGCTATAGTAGTTACAGAATAGTTTCAATAGTACTCAGTAATAAGTCTCAGTTCAGTCTCCAGTTCAGAACTTAGTAGTATTTAGTCCAGAACTCAGTAAACTTAGTCAGTTCACAGAATTCAGTTAGTAATCAGTTCAGAATCCAGTGAAATTAGTTCAGTTCAGTCAGTTAACATGATTAGTAATAGTTCAGTACAACCTAGAATAATTTAGAAATCAGTCCAGTGTCTTTTCAGTTGGGAGTAGGATTTAGCACCGAGTGAACCCAAGTATGAAAACTCACCTGCCAGTAGAGGGTGTGATCCTTAGACGCAGTCCTTGCATTCCATATCTACATAGCCAGCATAGGTTGAGACATCAACCTGCCTGTTGAGGGTTGGTGAGGTGTTTTAACCTGCTAGTTGAGGGTACCACCGTTCTCATTCAGAGCACCTTCCAGATGAGGGTGACTCAACTTGTCTTTACCCATGGCACGGTACTGATACCCTTCAGCTAGGGTTACAGGTTGGACTCTAATCAGATCAGAGAGGGGCATGTCAGTTAGATGCTTACCTTCCACAGTCTCAGTTTTAGTTCTAGTCTCAGTATAGAACTCAGTTCAGTTCTACAGATATCAGGACTATCCGACATAGTTACTCAGTTCAGTACAAAACTCAGGATAGTTCCACAAAATTAGGATTGTTAGATATAGTCACTTAATTAGTAGTAATACAGTATCAATAAACTCAAGTATCAGTAAACCAGTGATTCAGTACTCAGTATTAAGTGTTAACCATGACCTCAGTTACAGTTGAAGCATTCATACATGTAGTCTCTTTAAGTTCTGTTCCTGTTATTCAGTCTGTTATTGTTTATGCATATAAACCAATGTATATCATCCTACCTCACTTAGCATACCAGTATATTCAAAGTACTAACGTATATTTTTCTTTTGGGCTATGATATCTTATATCATAGGTTCAGATGCACGGGCTTCTGACTATACCTAGCAGCCCAGACTTTTTAGCAGCATATTTAGTGGTGAGTCCTCATAGTTCAAGGACATAATTATTACTTCAGTATCTCAATTTATCAGTTTTCAATAGTCAGGGTTAGTTGGGGGTTTGTCCCATCAACTCCTTATTCAGAGAGTTAGAGGCTTTTCAGACTAGAGTGATTTTTCAGACAGATGTTTATTTTACAGTATTAATTTTAGTATTCAGTAATTGATTTTTAATTTTGAACCTTATGACTATTTCTACCTAAATTCTACATTTTATAGCTTATTCAGTTATTGTAGCAAGAACCAATCATGAGTTTGCTTGTGGTCCTGTGGAATTATAAGCACCGTGTAGCATTTGGGGTACAGATTCTGGGCATTACAAACTTAGTATCAGAGCCTAAGGTTTAATAGAGTCCTAGGAATTCTGAAAGACACATCTAGTAGAGTCTTGTGCATGGGTGTGTAGCTCGCCACACTTATGGATAGGAGGTTATTAGATGTTTTAGTAAAAAATTCCCTTCTTTCAGCATTCATGTCGTGCAAGTGAGCATGGATCTAGTTAAACTTTAAGTCTAATTTATCTCTTCCTTATACTTCCAGAACATGTCTTCCAGATAAGCTAACGAAAGGGGTAATGAAAACCAGTCAGCCCCTCCGCCCGTTCAGGTAGATCCCCTGAATGAGCATATTTCTCATGCTAAATTTAGAGCTGAGTTCACTGGCTTAGATCATTCAATAGTTTCTTAGAACAATCAGTTGGCTTTATCCAATCTAGGCTTATGGCTCATGCTCCACAGAGTAAGGAGAAGAGGCATAGGAAAAAAGGAAAAAGAATAAGAGGGCCATAATGTCAAGGCCAAGGAGTGCCTGAACAAATCCTTTTTGCTAGAAATATGGTAGAAACCACCAGGTTATTTGTAGAGCTGGCAGTGATGTATGTTTCGGATGTGGTATGCCAGGCCACAGGGTCAGACAGTGTCCTCAATTGGGTTCGCAGAGTCAGCATAATCGTCCCTCAGCTCAGTTCGATCGCCCAAATCAACTAGGTGCCACTTCCAGTGCCACCAGTGTGTAACTCCCAAATATACTTTATGCACTTAAGTACCAACAGGATCAGGAAAGTTCTCCTGATATGGTCACTGGTAGGTTACAAGTTTTCTATTTATATATTTATGCTTTGCTAGATCCAGGAGTTTCTTTGTATTTTCTTACTCCTTATTTAGCTATTGACTTTGGAGTCATTCCTAAAATTCTAGCAAATCCTTTTTCAATCTCTATCCCAGTAGGTAAATCTATCATAGCCCGATGGGTATACAGGAACGGTCCAGTTATGGCATCTTAGAAAGTCACTTCAATGGACTTAGTCAAATTAGAGATGATCGATTTTGATGCCATTCTCGGCATGGATTGGCTTCATTCCTGCTATGCCTCAGCCAACTGCAGAAATAGAATTGTTCAGTTTCACTTTCCTAATGAACCCATCCTAGAGTGGAGGGGTAATACTTTAGTACTTAGGGGTCAGCTTATTTTCTACCTAAGGGCAATAAAATATTATCCATGGGATGTGTTTACCATCTCGTTCAAGTCCAAGACTCTAGTTCAGAAACCCCTAATCTTGAACCAGTGTCAGTAGCATGTGAATTCCCTTATGTTCTTCCTGAAGATCTTCCCAGAATTCCTTCCGAAAGGGAATCTTCTTCGGAATAGACCTTCTTCTAGATACTCATCCATGTCTATTCTGCCATACAGAATGGACAAAACTCAGGGAGTTAGAAGAACAGTTGAAGGATCTCCTAGATAAGGAATTCATCAAACCCCGTGTGTCCCTGTGGGGTGCACCAGTTCTATTCGTGTGTAAGAAAAATAATTCTCTTAGTATGCTTATTGACTGCCATCGGTTAAATAAAGTCATGGTCAAGAACAAGTATCCACTTTCTAGAGTCGATGACTTGTTTGACCAAATTAAGGGTGCCAGTTACTTTTCTAAGATAGATCTCAGATCATGCTATCATCAACTCAGAGTCAGGGAATAAGACATTTCGAAAACAACCTTCAGAACCCGATATGGTCACTTTAAGTTTCTAGTCATGTCCTTTGGTCTTACTAATGCCCCAACAACTTTCATGGGCTTAATGAGTCACATGTTCAAGTAGTACTTAGATATGTTCATTATATAATTCATTGATGACATTCTTGTCTATTCCCATAGCAAGAATGATCATACAGATTATCTCCAAATCGTAGTTCAGACTCCCAAAATCCATCAGTTATTATGATATCTATTCATGTCTTATATGTCAGCTCTATGGTCATGGCTCATATTCGAGCACGTTAGCAAAAATCATGTACGGTTATAGTTCCTAGTATAAGGAATTTTAGTTCACTCAGTGTTACGAACCATGTTCCACGAATACAGAAACTCCAGACTCAGGTCATGCAACTCATGACTCAGGTACCCATGTCATGCTATACAGTATGTTCAGTTCCCATGAACCATGCTACACTCCTAGCGATCGGCTAAATTCAGATTATGTCATGCATATCCTCAGTTTAGATCTTTTGATAAATCCATATATTGATATTCTATTCCTCAGGCCTCAGTTAAGTGTCAAATTTGGTATAGTATTCATGCATACATCAGGTCCTCATGTTTTAACCCTTTAGTGGACTCTCCTTCCAAAATAATGTAGTGATGAGCGATTGCTTAGGTGGTAGAGAGTAAAGGTTTCATGTTAAAGAAAATATTTTTGCATGCTTGTCTTACATGAGGTTGTAGCTATGAAGATAAGCTTGAATGTCGGGTTGGTATGCTAGTAAATAGCTATCAAAAAGTTGTATATAGTTGTTGAAGGAGAGGGGGGAATCAGAATTTTTCTTTAGAGAAGAAGCTGAGAAAATATAAAGTGTAAGTGTCTATTCAGATCCTTGATTTATGTCAGTCCCTATCACGTAGCTATCAGAGACCAACATTCAGTCCCAGTTATAGTCTCAGTTATAGTCTCAGTTTCCACCTTAGTTACAGTCTCAGTCACAGTCTCAGTCGAGTGATAAGATCAGTAACTCAGTTCAATTTCAGGTTTGCTTGACCATAGTGTACATTTATTAGTTATTCAGTTATCTGCATTTTAGTACCTTAATTTACAAACTATTTCAGAATTATGTTATACGCTTGGTCTTGTATTCTCAAATAATACATTTTTCATGAATTCATGCTCAGTTATCTCATGTTACTCAGTCAGTCCTAACTTCATATGCATAATACTCTACAGTTTTAGTCCAGTTATTCAGATTAAGTACAGTTCAGTCTTACATTCCCAGTATTCAGCTATCAAATATTGAGGTAATCAGATAAGTTAGTGAGTTTATGCACTCGTGCTCAGCACCCATGTGAATATTTTCAGTAGTCATAGGTAATGTACTGTAGTAAAGTGGAGAGTATAGTTGAGAGAGTATTCAAGGGATATGTCTAAGTTTGAAAATTTGTAGTTGCAGTGCATAAGGCTTAGTCATTCCATCTTAGATGATGTTTTGTAGACCTCGACTCATATTATAGAATTTTATCCAGGATGTGATTTTCTTATTCAGCTGTTCTATTCAGCCCATGTCAAGATTCGTTGATTTCTAAAGTCACTAGAACTCTATAGAAAGAGTGTCAAGGAATTGCTCCAGTCGAGTTCCAGTTTATGGCATGAGTAAATTCATAAAGCCAGTAATTCAGTTTAGCAGTCAAGTAGACAAGTTTGTATGGTTTGGTTTCCCATCTTTCCATCTAGTCGCACTATCCAAAGTCTCAGGAATATAACTATTCCAAGATGGAGCAACCATGTGGTTGTGAGTTCATCTCAGTTTAGGTATCATGCCATACTTTTAGATCTCCGATATGCAGTCACGATTCAGTTCGTAGGTGCCCTGTGCATCCGCTCAGTTTTCCTCAGTATCTCAGCCAAGTTAGCATTCTTCAGGGGACATAATATCCTAGGAGGAGATGCACTGACATAATATCCGAAGGAGAAGATGCACTATAATCCCCCAAGTTTTCAGGACCTAAACCTTCCATCTTATCTTTTCGTAACAAATCCAGTTTGGAGTAGTGGGTACTCATAGGTTGACCCTCAAGTTCCAATCTCAGCTGTAAGCTATATATTTAGGAGCTCAGTTTAGTTCATAATATTCAGTTCATGTTTCACGTTTCAGTCTTAGTTATGTTGTCATTTTCCCATTCATACATGTTTAGTAAATGATCTCAGGTCCATCAGTACTCCCATCTTAAGGTAATAGTCTTTCTTAGATTATTTTAGTTCCATGTTTAGTTACAGTTACAAACTTGGTATTAGTTACCATTGCATATTTAGTCATGCATTCAGGAATCACTTTAGTCATATACTCATGCATCAGATATGCATGTTCAGTTTGAAAACTCATCTTATTAGTAGTTTTAGTTAGGTGTTCCATGCATCAGACATGTATGCTCAGTGTGTAAGCTCAGTCTATCAGTGTTTCTCAGCTTAGTTAGTCTCATTCGAAGATGAATGTTCCCAAGGGGGAGATATTGTAAGACCCCATAAAATCCAAACCTTAACTCAGTCCTTTAAAGCTTGTTAAGGGGTCCTAGACTTAAAATTTTTTAGTTAAGTATTCAAACTTAGTGTTATTTTATCCTTCGTAGGTTAGCGACTCTATTTCAAGACCCTCTTGATCTTAAAGTAATAATTTTTAGGTTGAATCATGATCAGGAATGTCAGTGGGTGTTCACGGACAAGTTTTGGATTTTTTTTAGACTTCGTTTGAAACATATTTGAAAGGTTAAACCAGTGGATCGACACGATCTCGACACGCCGCGTCACCCATCGCATCAATAACTATTTTCCTCCAGCTCCTAGCGCAAACTCTAGTGAACCGACAAGGACTCGATGCGATGCATTGGATATCGTATCGATGCTAATGATGTGGCACATTGGTCTGTGCATTGCTAGACTAGTTTTTCATTCATTAAAAAAAACAACGTCCAAAGTGGTAAATGGGACATTTTCCTCACTTTAAATGGGACATTTTCCTCACTTTGACCCAGCCCCTAAAACACAAAATTCAGCCCTCACAAAGTAAATTATACTCTTCTCTCTCAAATTGCTCTCAAGACCAAAACCCTAAAACATCAATTTCAAAATCAATTCTCAAGAACACTTCATCAATCTTCAAGAATTCAATTGTTAAGGTATGTCAAGTGTTCATCCAAGGGTCCCTTCCACCCTTGGAGTTCAAGAATCTATTTTTAAAACTTCAAGTATTATATTTCATGAATTTCATGTTGGATTTGATTATATTCATGATTATAATAATTAATTCAGTTTCTAATCCATGTTTTGTTATAAGTTTCCTGTGGATTTATTTGATATACATCTAGAATCTTATGAATCCATGCTAAAACCTTGAAATTGTATATGGGGATTTGAATTATGGTGCCTATTTGTGGTTAGTGTCATGTGCATGGATTATGTGCTCCAAGTGTTTGTAAATATGCTAATATGACTTGACTAGTGTAAGCATGTCATGCTATTATGTGACCTCACTCATGCACAGGCTTATGTATATCAAGTGTTTGGTAAAATGTTTAGATGAATGCATCGTTAGTGAGCAAGTATTGTATGCTACTAAATTCACGCAATGTTTTACTTTTCATGCTATCGAGTCCTAGGGGCATTTAATACCCAAAAAAATCTAACAGTTTACTAGAGCTATAGTAGTTACAGAATAGTTCCAATAGTACTCAGTAATCAGTTTCAGTTTAGCCTTTAGTTCAGAACTCAGTAGTATTCAGTCCAGAACTCAGTAAACTCAGCCAGTTCACAAAATCTAGTTAGTAATCAGTTCAGAATCCAGTGAACTTAGTTCAATTTAGTTAGTTAACATGATTAGTAATGGTTTAGTCTAGCCTAGAACAATTTAGAAATCAGTCCAGTGTCTATTTAGTTTGGAGTAAGATTCAGCACCAAGTGAATCCAAGGATGGGGACTCACATGCCAGTAGAGAGTGTGATTCCTAGAAGCAATTCTTGCATTCCAAAACTACGTAGCCAGCATAGGTTGATACATTAACCTTCCAGTTGAGGGTTGATGAGGTGTTTTAACTTGTCAGTTGAGGGTACCACCATTCTCATTCAGAGCACCTCCCAGATGAGGGTGACTCTGCTTGTCTTTACCCGTGGCACGGTACTGACACCCTTCCAGCTGGTGTTATTGGTTGGACCCCAATCAAATTAGAAAGGGGCATATAGTTTAGATGCTTACCTCCCCCAGTCTCAATTTAAGTTCCAGTCTCAGTATAGAACGTAGTTTAGTTCTACAGAAATCAGGACTGTCATACACAATCACTTAGTTCACTACAAAACTCAAAATAGTTCCACAGAATCAGGACTGTCACATACAGTCACTCAGTTAGCAGTAATATAGTATCAATAGACTCAGATATCCGTAAACCACTGATTTAGAACTCAGTATTCATTGTTAACCATGACCTCAGCTACAGTTGAAACATTTATGCATGTACTCTCTTTCAGTTATGTTTATGTTATTTAGTTAGTTATTGTTCATGCATATGAACCCATGCATATCAGCCTACCTCAGTTAGCATACCAGTACATTCAAAGTACTGACACATACTTTTATTTTACGCTATGATGTCTTATATCATAGGTTCAGACGCACGGGCTCCTTACCGTACTTAGCAGCCTAAACTTTTCAGCAGCAGATTTAGTGGCGAGTCTTCATAGTTAAAGGACATAATTCTTACTTTAGTATCTCAATTTTTAATAGTCGGGGTTAGTTGGGGGCTTTTCCCATCAACTCCTTATTCAGACAGTTACAGGCTTTTCAGACTAGAGTGATTTTTTAGATAGATGTTCAGTTTACAGTATTGATTTCAATATTTAGTAATTGATTTTTAGTTTTGAACCTTATGGCTATTTCCACCTAAATTCTACATTTTACAGTATTGCTATTCAGTTATTAGAGCAGGTATCATTCATGGGTTAGCTTATGGTCCTTTGGGATTATAAGCACCGTGTAACGTTTGGGGTACAGAATTGGGGCATTACATAACCATCCTTAGTTTCATCAAAAATCTTCAGTCCCAGCTCCATCTTCAGCTAGTGCCCTAGTACTTAAATTTATAAATAATATTTGGGATAGTGCGCCAGGCTCTAAGTCCCAAGTCAGTGTTAATAGTGGTCACACAAATCTTTTTTGCTAGAAACATGGTAGAAACTATCAGGGTAAGGGTAGAGTGGGCAGTGATGTATGCTTTGGGTATGGCAAGCCAGGCTATCAGATTTGGTAGTGTCAGGTAGTTTCTCAGAAAGGTAGGGATTTGCACCAATAGGTCTAGTCCCATTAGTCATCAGTTCCAGCTAGCCTCCCAACTCAGTAGGGTACCACTTCCAGTGCTACTAGTGGTCAGCGTTAAAATAGATTGTATGCTCTTCAGTCCTGACAGTATTAGGAAAATTCTCTTGATGTAGTCACTGGTATGTTACAGGTCTTTTATTTATATGTTTATGCTTTATTAAATCATGGAGCTTCTCTTTCTTTTGTAACCTTTTATATAGCCATCAACTTCAGAGTCAGCCTCAAAATCTTAGCAGAGCCTTTTTAAGAGTCTTCCCAATAGATGTATCTATTGTAGCCAGGCAGGTATACAGGAGCTGTCTGGTCACAATATCTCAGAAAGTCAATTAAGTGGATCTTGTGGAGTTAGAGATGATGAATTTTGACATCATTCTCGATATGATTGGCTCCACTCATGCTATGCTTTAGTTGATTGTAGAAACAGAGTAGTTCATTTTTCAGTTTTTAAATGAGTCAGTCCTTGAATAGAGGGGTAGTACTACAACTCTTAGGGGTCAGCTTGTTTCGTACCTTAGGGCGAGAAAAATGATAACCACTGGGTGTATTTATCATCTTGTCCAAGTTAAAGACTCTAATTTTGAGACTCCTAACCTTGAGTCAGTTTCAGTAGTGAGGGAATTTCCAGATGTGTTCCCCGAAGATCTTCTCAGAGTCTCTCCCGAAAGGAAAATTGACTTCAGAATAGAACTTCTTCCAGATACTCAGCCTATCTCTATTCTGCCATATAGAATGGCTCTATCTAAACTCAAGGAGTTGAAAAAATAGTTGAAAGATCTCCTTGATAAGGGATTCATCAGGCCTAATATCTCCCCGTGGGGTGCACCAGTCTTATTCGTACATAAGAAAGATGGTTCTTATAGAATGTGTATTAACTACCGTCAGTTGAACAAAGTCACAATAAAAAACAAGTATCCAATTTCCAGAATTTAGGACTTGTTCAACCAACTTCAGGGTGCCAGTTATTTTTTTAAGATTGATCTCAGATTCGACTATCATCAGCTCAGAGTCAGAGAATGTAACATTCTAAAAATAGCTTTCAGAACTCGGTATGGTCACTTCAAGTTTCTAGTCATGTCCTTCGATCTCATAAATACCCCAGCAGCCTTTATGGACTTGATAAACCGAGCGATCAAGAAGTACTTGGACATGTGCGTGATAGTCTTCTTTGATGACATACTTATCTACTTCCATAACAAAAATGATCATGCAGACTACCTCAGAATAGTATTACAAACTCTTAGAGCCCATCAGTTTTTGCTAAATTCAGTAAGTGTGAATTTTGGATAAGATTAGAGTTTTTATTGGCCATATTATTTTCGGTGATGGCACTAGAGTCGTTTCTCAAAAGACCTAGGCGATGAGAAACTGGCCCAGACTGATCTCTCTGTTAGATATTAGGATTTTCTTGGGTTTGGATGGATATTACCAATGGTTTGTTGAAGGATTTTTATCTATTGCATCCCCTATGTCCATATTGACTCAGAAGAAAGTTATGTTTTAGTGGTCAGATTTTTGTGTGAAGAGTTTTTAGGAGTTAAAGACTCGACTCACTACAACCCTAATTTTGACATTGCCAGATGGTTCAGATGGGTTTGTTGAGTACTGTGATGCTTCTAGAGTTAGGTTGGATGCATTTTGATGCAGAGGGGTAAGGCAGTGGCCTATGCCGCTAGGCAGCTTAAGCCCCATGAAAAGAATTACCCTACCCATGATCTTTACTTAGAAGCTGTTGTGTTTGCCTTAGAGATTTAGAGGACTATTTGTATGGGGTGCATATTGATATGTTCATAGATCACAAAAGCTTGCAGTATGTGTTTTCATAGAAGAATTTGAATTTGTGCCAGAGGAGATGGTTAGAATTGTTGAAAAATTATGATATGAGTGTTTTGTATCACCCGGGCAAGGCCAATATAATGGCAGATACCCTAAGTAGATTGTCTATGGGTAGTGTTTCTTATGTTAAAGATGATAAGAAGAAGTTATTTAGAGAAGTTCATTAGCTTTCCAGATTAGGTGTTCTTTTGGTTAATTCAGCTGAGGGCGGTGTTTGGGTTCAGAATAGGTTAGAATCTTCTTTAGTTGCAGAAGTAAAAAAAAAGCATGACAAGGATCCTAGTTTAGTGAAGTTGAAGGAGTCAGTCAGAGATCATAAAGTAGTGGTTTTCTCCCAAGGTGGAGATAGGGTGTTGCATTACCATAGAAGATTGTGTGTGCTATGTGTTGATGAGTTGAGACAGTGAATTCTTGGAGAAGTACATGGTGCGCATTACTCTATTCCTCCAGGGGCCATGAAGATGTACCGTGATCTATGAGAAATATTTTAGTGGAATGGGATGAAGGAGTTCAATATTTCTACTTGGAAGTGAGAGGGATTGAACATGGATTTTATGACAGGTTTACCTCATACTCATCAGTAGCATAATTCGATTTGGGTCATTGTGGACAGGATGACCAAAGCAACCCATTTCTTGCTAGTCCATACTTCCATTTTAGCCGAGGACTATACCAAACTTTATCTTAGAGAGTTGGTCAGGTTTCATAGTGTTCCATTATCTATCATCTTAGATAGAGGTACTCAGTTTACCTCTTACTTTTGGAAAGTTTTTCAGAAGGGTCTTGGTACCCAAGTTTACCTCAGTACAACCTTTCACCCTCAGACAGATAGTCAATAAGAAAAGACCATTCAGACCCTTGAAGATATGTTGAGAGTGTGTGTAGTCGAATTTAAGGGCAGTTGGGATGATCACTTGCCTTTGATTAAATTTTTGTATAATAATAACTATCATTCCAGTATTTAGATGGATCCATTTGAGGCTCTATATGGAAGGATATGTAGATCTCCGATTGGTTGGTTTGAAGTAGGTGGGACTGACTTGGTGTTTGATGCTTTGGAGAAAGTTTAGTTGATCAGGGAAAGACTTAAGGCAACCCAGAGCTGAAAGAAATCATATGAAGATATGAGGAGGAAAGATCTTGAGTTTAAGATTGGTGATTTCGTAAATATAAAGATCTCTCCCATGAAGGGAGTGAATAGGTTTGGTAAGAAAGGAAAGCTTAGTCCCTGATATGTTGGCCCTTACAGGATTTTGAGCCATTTCAGAAAGGTGGCTTATGAGCTTGAGTTGCCTGCAAACTTAGAATTAGTGCACCCAGTATTCCATATCTTTTTATTGAATAAGTGTATTGGTGACCCAGCTGTAGTTGTTCCCTTAGAAAGTGTAGATGTTCAGAACAGTCTTTCCTATGAGGAAATGTCAGTCAAAATTCTTGATCGACAAATTCGTAGACTAAGGAACAAAGAAGTTTCCCTAGTCAAAGTTCTTTGGCGAAATCCGTCTGTTGAGGGAGACACTTGGGAAGAAGTTGATATGTGGACCAAGTACCCTCATCTTTTCTCCGCAAACTCAGACTCAGGTTAAGGTAACAATCTTCTTAGAATTTCTCTTTTCCATGCTCAATCTCAGCTGTATATCATTCTCATGTCAGTCATGCATTCATAAAACCAGTTTAGGCATGTGTTATATTTTAGATTCAGTCATGTAATCATGTTTTCATCACGTATATTCAGCATGCAATCTTAGTTCCTCAGTATTTTAGCTTAATCAGTCTCATTCGAGGACGAATATTCCCAAGGGGCAGATATTGTAACACCCCAAAAATCTAAACCAATGTTTGCATCATGTTTCAAGCTTATGCACAGTACATTATCATTCTTTGATAGTTTTATGAGTTAGTTTGAGGTATATTAAGGCCCCAAATAACTCCCAGCTATTAGACGAATCAAAATAATCCTTACCGATTAAAATTTTGATAAGAATGTTTCTTTAGTTAACATCAAACTACAATATATTTTACTCTATTGAGAATTTTCTAGATCAAGACCCACCAAGTAGTGGAAAATTGAATTATCTTTCCAACGATACCAATTTTGCCCAAATCTGATAATCGGGTGAGAAGTTATGGCATTTTTAGTACAAAATAGTAGCCTAACGCGATAAGGCCACGTCGTGGTGATGGCTAATTTCACGTTCATCAATTTCTAGTGTGCCACCATGATAATCACTACATTTCACCAAGGGGACAATTCACAATTTTCCTTTTCCAGTGGGCACCGCGATTCGCACTGTGTCGTGCCGAAAGTCCAGTTGGGAATTGTCCGTTTCTAGTGGCGCAATGCGATAGCACCTGGTCATGTCGTTAGTCAAAATAAGGATCGTCAGCTTTCCAGTGGCCCGACACAATTGTACCGCATCACACCAGAGCCAAAAATTAGGATTTCTTAGTTCATGATTTTATTTTTCAAGGACCGTTTGGTCATTTTTCGAAGCCCTTAATTCGTCCAAACACGACATTTAAGACCCAATAAAGCATTATTTGATCATTATTTCATAATTCTCTCAAATTAAACTAATCTTCTCTCAAGAACAAAAACCCTAGCCTTCAAAATCAAGATCAAATCTCAAGAAATCACTATCAATTCTCACGAATATATCAACCCAGATATGTTAAGTGTTCATTCACGGGTTCCTTTAACCCATGGAGTTCAAGTAATCAAACTTAAATTTAAAGTTGTGATTTTTACACGTTACCATAATTTTAAATTGTGATTTTAACCATGAATCTCCATGAATCTTGACTTTATTCCATGCTTACATGAAATTGTTGATGTTTATCAAACCCCACATGATTTAATGTTGTTATTCACAGATCTAAATCATGATTAAGTGTTATTGATGTTGAAATCATACTATTACTCCAAGTTATATATTATTCCCATGATTAGCTTAAATTATGCATTACAAGTATTTGATGAAATGCCAGCAAGAGTGAATTTTGAATAAGGCCCCCAAGTTCAGTACTGTTTTACTATTACTACTATCGAGTCCTGGGGGTTATGAATACCCAAAACCATAGCTGTTTACTTAGTCTCAGTATCTTCAAAATAGTTTCAGAATTTGTCATGAGCATTATCAGTTTAGTTAGTCATCATAACTAGTTAAACTTAGAATAATTCAGTATTCCGATTTAGTTCAGTTGGGAGTAGGATTTAGCATCGAGTGTAGGGATGATGGCTTCCCCACCAGATAGGTAGTCTTATTAGTAGCAGTCCCTGTACTCCAGAACTATATAGCCAGCGTAGAATATGCAGATTTACCCATCAGTTTAGGCTTGACTACTTCGCAGGGGTCAACCGTCAGTTTAGGCTTGACACACTTAGTCCTTCAGGACACCAGTTCAGTGGATCCATACAACCATTGTTAGTACCCATGGCATGGTACTGACACCCTTTCAACTGGGGTCATAGGTTGGACTCCAAATTGCTCATTGGGGCATGTCGGTTAGATGTAGCTTCCACAGTCTCAGTCCACTAATCAATTCAGTAATTCAGTTTTAGTTGCATGACCATAGCATACAGATATCAGATGTAAAATTTTAGTATTACAGTTCACAGATTATATTTAGAACATATTTATACTTGGTCACGAATTTCATTATTTACAGATTTTACACATCTTCAGTATTTACATCTTTCATGCATTCTATTCAGTATTTCATGCTATCTATTTATTTAGTCATGTATTATTCATTCATGAGACCATGCATATCAGCTACCTCATTTAGTAAACCAGTACATTCAAATTATTGATCGTATACTCTTTTCTTGCGCTATGATGTATCATATCATAGGTTCGGATGCTCAGTTCCCAGATCACACAGACCTTCTAGATTATCAGCCGTAACAGTGGTGAGTCCTCATATTTTGAGGAAAGACTATATTTATTTTTTTGCTTTCAGTTCAGTAGTTTGTTGGAGTTAGTTGGAGGCCTGTCCCATCAACTCTCATTTAGTCAGTTTAGAGGCTTTTGGATATTTTAGATAGTTAGTCAATTATCAGATTTCAATTGTCATAATCAGATGTTTTATTAGTATTATCAGTTTTATTTACAAATTTTATTAGATTTATTACTTAAAACCTTATGGAGTTCCTCAAATAAATTATGCATATGACCTTTTGGTATCAATTTTACTCAGTGCTCATAGCAGGTACCAGCTCATTGATTATTTTGTGGTCCCTCAGGACTGTAAGTATCATGTGGCATCCAAGTGTACTCTCAGGGCGTTATAGATACCCTGGTTCTTTAGTATCTTAGTGTATTCACATAGCCATTATTAGTACCCATGGCACGGCACTAACACCCTTTTAATTGGGGTTACAGGTTAAACCCTAATCAATTTAGAGTGGGGTATGTCGGTTAGATGATACCTCTCACAGTCTCAATTCAGTGTTCAGTATAATTTTATTCAGGTTTGCATTGACCATAGCATATAGCTATCAGTTATGCAGTTATTAAATTTTAGTATTTTAGTTCATAGAATATTTCAAAATCATGCTATATGCTTGCTCACGCATTCTCAGATTTTAGAGCATTCACACATGCATATCTAGTTATCTCATGCTATTAATTCAGTCAGTTGTTATTCATATATATGAGCCCATGTATATCAACCTAACCTCATCTATCATACCAATACATTCAAAGTACTAACCATATTCTTGATTCTTGCACTATGATGTATCATATCATAGGTTCGGATGCTTAGGCTCCCGATCGCACTTAGACATTCCAGCGTATTAGCAGTAGTAACAGTGGCGAGTCCTCATATTTCAAGGACCAATTATATTAATTGTAGTACTCTAGTTTATTAGGTAGTCAAAGTTAGATTGGGACATGTCCCATCAATTCCACAGTCATTAAGTTAGAGGCTTTCAGACATTTTCAGATAGTTATCCAGTTTTCAGTTGATTGTCAGTCTTTACGTTATTACTTTTAGATAGTTGTTTCAGATTTAAGAGTTAAAAAATATGTTAGTATTATAAAAAAATAAATCCATCTTGGCCAGATGAGTATACAAAAACTTCTTGTTTTTAGTATCCCAGAAAATCACTTTAGTTGATTTCAGAAATAGGGAAGTTCAGTTTCAATATCCAAATAAACCAATCATTGAATGGAAGGGTAATACCTCAGTGCTTAGGAGTCAGACATTTTTTAGATTCTTTCTCAGAATCCTATGATAGCATATGATCTAGAATTAGAGGTATGGAACCTGGAGTTTAGCAACAGTAGTAGAGTTGGGATGGTGTTAACTGAATTTGAGCAGATTATATTTCATGGGGCTAGTTGGATGAAAGTAAAACCAGTAGGCTTGAAGCAGTGTATGCAAAAATTTTGGGTTTGTTGATTCTAAACATATGTTGTGGATGTGATAATTGTAGGCTATGATGAAAGTAGTATGGTTATTAAAGATTTGCAGATATCCATGTTATGTGTTAAAATCTAAGTTTGAATCTTCGAAGGTTGAGCTCATAGAAAGATGAGTTAAAAATTCTAAGTTAGTCAATTTTAAGTTGTTACATAATGATCGTTGGAGATATAGAGGGATAGGAGTTGTACCTCAGAAGAAATTACCAGAAATAAGTTTTACATTATCGGGCATAGCCATTTAGGGTGAGTTTACTAGTTATGCATAGTATTATACCCCAAATTCTAGAGTAAACCGATGACAGTTTAGTTTAGAGATGTTAATTAAGTGGTTTCGAGATTTTGAGTGATGGCTTGAAGCTAAAGGGGAGATGATAGATCAATTAACCAAGTCAGGCTCTTAAATTCTAGTAGTCATGCCAATATGTTATAGAATAGCAGTAAGGGAGGAAGATGCCCAACCCATTCTCATATCAGTGCAAAGTTTTGTATTTCAGTTATCACGATATCTACTCATGCCTTACATGTTAGCTCTTTTATCATAGCTCATATTCGTGCACTTTATAAAAAATCATGTACTCTTCCAGTCCCTCGTATAAAGAGTTCTAGTTTACTCAACAGTAAGAACCGTGTTCCACGAATTTATGAACTCTAAAATTAAGTCATGGAGCCCATGGCTCAAGTACTCATGCTTTATAGTATAAAAGTATGTTTAGTTCCAGTACTTAGGCTACACTCTCAACGATCAGCAAAATTCAGATTTTTGTTATGTATATCCTCAGATTTAATTTTCTTGATGAATTCATGTCGTTGATACTCTATTCCTCAGGCCTTAGTTTCAGATTCTAGATATTTAGTCATGGTTCAGTTCATAAGAGTCCTGTGCATCATCTCTATCTTTCCTTAGTATTTCAGTCAAACCAGTATTATTCGAGGGACGAACTATCCCAAGAGGGAGGTGTTGTAACACCCTTAAGTTTTCATGTACTAAATCTCTCAACTTTTCTTCTAGAAACCAGATCCAGCTCGAGAAAGTGGTTACTCATAAGTTGACTCTCTCGTTTCTATCTCAGTCATATACTCACCTTCATGTCATTGCATGCATTCACGAATCAATTTATTCAGTCACCATGTTTTAGACTCAGTTATGTAATCATGGTCCTAGACAATATGTCCAGTATATGATCCCAGATGCCTTAGTTCAGTGCTCTCAGTCTAACCAGTCTCATTCGAGGACGAATGTTCCCAAGGGGGAGATATTGTAATACCCCGTATGCTCTAAGCTAGAAAATGATTCATTGTTCCTATGTGTGAAAACCTCTAATACCCTAATTCATATTTGGGTACATGTCTTATGACTATTAGCCTAGTCAGAAGAGAGATTATGATGTGTAAAACATGTTCATAAGAGTCACTTAGAGTAATGCGAGCTAAGAGCTTTTGAATATACCAAGTTTTGACGGTTGATTTCACAAGGGTCATCTTTGAACAAGTATAACTTGATTTATATATGGAATTTGGTAGATTAAAACCCACCAAATTATAGATAATCAAATCAGCTTTCCAATGATACAATTTTCCCTAAATCTGATACCCGAGTGAAAAGTTATAGCAATTTTTATGTGAAATACTAGGTCGCCGCAATTACACCACTCAAAGGTGCCTATAGCGGTGAAACCAAAACCACTCAGCGGTAAGCCTCAAAATCAGGATTGTCCAAAATAGTAGGTCACCACTATTACCCCACTCAGCGGTGCCTAAAATGGTGGAAAAAATACCGCTTAGTGATAAGCCTCAAAATGGGGATTCTGCTGAAACTTTTAATTTCTCAGGATAGTTTGGTCTTATAGCCCCCAAAAGCAAATTTGGTCATCTTTTATTCAAATTCGCTCAATTTAAAACCATTCTCTCTCAAGAAAAAATCCTAGCCCCTCAGAGATTCAAGCTCAAGTTCAAGAAAACCACGAAGAGCCTCCAGGAATTCTTCAATTAAGGTATGTTAGATGTTCATTCATGGGTTCCTTTCACCCATGGAGTCCAAGAACCTAATTTCAAGTTTAAAAGAATGATTTTTACATGTTATCATGAATTTTAACCATGAATTACCCATAAATTTCAATTTTATATTATGTTTATACATGATTTATTCTTGAAGTTAAACCCTACACGTTCAATGATGCTTACTCGTTGGTTACCTTAAATTGTGATTTAGTATCAAAATTATGATATTGCCACATGTTTAAAACTATTCCTATGTTTAAACTATGAATTGCAAGTGTTTGATAAAATGCCTAAAGGAATGAGTTTTGAATAATTGTTACTTATCATGTCCTTAAGGTTTTGTACGGTCTTGTTGTTATTACTATCAAGTCCTGGGGGTTTTTAATACCAAATATCTAGCTACTTATCTAGTCTTCAGTAACTACAGAATGTTTTAGGATAGTTATGAGCATTTTTTCAGTTAAGTCAGTCACCATAAACAGCGAAACTTAGTTTAGTCCAGTATTTAGTGTCTTTCAGTTGGGAGTAGGATTTAGCACCGAGTGAACGCAGGGATGACAGATTCCTCGTCAGTTAGGCAGAGTCGTTAGTAGCAGTCCTATATTTCAGAACTACGTAGCCAGTGTAGGATGAGGGGTCACCCGTCAGTTTAGGCTTGACTTCCTCCCAGTTGTCCCCCGTCAGATTAGGCTTTACTCCTCCCGGGGATCACCCATCAGTTTAGGCTTAATACCCTGGTTCTTTAGTAGCTTTGTGGATCCACATAGCCATTGTGAGTATCCCTCGCACGATACTAACACCCTTTTAATTGGGTTATAAGTTGAACCCCAATAAGTTCAGAGCGGGGCATGTCGGTTAGATAATACCTTCCACAGTCTCAGTTCAGTGTTCAGTATAATTAAGTTCAAGTTTGCATTGACCATAGTATACAGTTATCAGTTATGCAGTTATCAAATTTAAGTATTTCAGTTTACAGACTATTTCAAAATCATGTTATATGCTTGGTCATGTATTCTCAGATTTTACAGCATTCACGCAAGCATATCCAATTATCTCATGTTATTCATTCAGTCAGTTGTTATTCATACACATAAGCCCATGTATATCAGCCTAACCTCATCTAGCATACCAGTACATTGAAAGTACTGACTGCATACTCATTTCTTGTGCTATGATGTATTATATCACAGGTTCGGACGCTCAGGTTCCCGACTGTACTTAGATATTCCAGTGCATCAGCAGCAACAATAGTGGTGAATCCTTATATTTTGAGGACCAATTATGTTTATTTTGGTACTCCAGTCCAAATTTAGTCGGAGTTAGTTGGGGACATGTCCCATTAATTCCACAGTCATTCAGTTAGAGGCTTTCAGACACTTTCAAATAGTTATCCATTTTTCAGTTGATTGTCAGTCTTTACGTTATTACTTTCAGATAGTTGTTTCAGATTTAAGAGTTTAGAAATGTCTTAGTATTATAAAACCTTATGGCATATTCAGTTATTCCGCATAGGTGTATCGTTTATTAACAGTTTCTTTCAGTGCTCACAGCAGGTATCAGCTCATGGGTTAGCTTGTGGTCACTTGTGACCATAAGCACCGTGTGGCGTCTAGGGTGTTACTCCTACGGCGTTACAGGTAGTTTCAAATTAACTATTCCCTTGTCTCAATTTACATGACACATTTTCTTTTTTAGTCAGTTTCAAAAAAATAAAATATTTTTATGCATAGTAACAACTTAACTTTGAAATGTTAATATCAGTATATCACCCTTAATGGAATGAATATTATAATATTTCTTGAACTTCATGCCCAGTCAAATCATATCAAATTGAGATAAAGAATTAATATATTTTTTAAGAAAAGGGACTATTACATCTGTTGGTAATGCTAATGATATTATCCATGAATGAATCATTCATGGAGTATTACTATATTATGTATGAGTCGGAAAGATCTTACAAATGTGAAATTTAATATCTTAATGTGAATATGATAAGACAAGTGGTGTAAAAATTAAAGTTTTATGTAATCCGATAGGATATATCTGATATCTATATCTCCTTCATTATTATATTTTATTTAGAGTTATATACCATATGTTGGAGTTTTACTTTTTATTTGATTCTGATTTAACGAAGGCTCCGTTATTCCTATTATTTAAAAGTTCAACTGCTTTTAGAATTGAGAAAATGCCAAATTTCCACCTTGAATTATACGCGAAAAGGTTGACACACACCGAACTTTAGGAGGGTCCTATCACCCTCCTGGACTAATTAAAACTATATTATTGACAATGTTAGTGCCTACATGACACAACACACTGAAGAGTCCACGTAGGCACATGTATGTGCCACATAGGCATTAAGGTTGTCAAAAATATAATTTTAATTAGTCCAGGGGATAATAGAACCTCCTAAAGTTCGGGTGTGTCTCAACCTTTTTGCGTATTGTTCAAGGTGGAAATAGAACATTTTTCCTTTAAAATTTAATGGAGAAATTACACATAATTTTGGTGCTTTTACTTATTTTTCTTTAAAAGAAAATAATATGAATATTATAGTTAACCTCTTCCAATTATGACATTCTATTAGGTCTAAAAACAAAATTCAGCTATATCGTAAAGCTCCTCTACATGTTATAGACAATGAACAGGAGGTGTGATAAAGATAGTAGTGGCTTTTACATTAGAACATTATTATAAGATCTTCTTTTATAAATTTAAAAAATTTTGATTTGTTGGGGAAGGAGTGAAAAACAAGAGGAAACACAGTAGGTTGATGATTACACCTATTATGAATACGTTCAAAGGATAAAAACAAATGATAAATCTACTGAAAGCTTTGATTAGATTACTAAGAGGAGAGAGAAGACAAGGAGTTGTTGGACATGAAGAAAGAAAAAATACATTTTGTTTTGGAAGAGTAAAAATTACCAAACTAATTTTCTTTTTTGAGAAGACTAATTTATTTGACTAAGTATCACAAATTTTGAAAGTTGATTACACCAGAAATACAAATCGCCCGTCTTCAGCCACAGCCTCCAGAATCACCATCGATTAATCCTACTTGTCATTATTTTCTGAAGAAGCTCTCCAAACTGGTGACCTCTACCTTGAAACTCAGTTTTTCCACCAGTAACAGTTATAGTGTAATTCAAACCACCAACGTACAGAAGGTTTCTAATAAGCATCGGTATGCATTGCCGATGAGCTTCACTATCTATCTGTTAAGACTTTTGATTGTCCCCTCCTTTGTCTTAATTTTTTTGCTCTTGAATGTTAAACGCATATCTATGCTTTTACTATTAGACGCATCTGAAGTCTGATTTTCATTTGCCTTATAGAAAATGATGGAGTAAATGCATTGAAATAACTATTATGCTCTGCAGAGCACAGAATTAAAAATACATTTGCTATTGTGTAATTTATTAATAGTATATAATACAAATAGTATTTTCATATGTGTAAATGTTAAACTATTTAATCATAACAGTTTTAGCATCTAAGATAGTCATATTGATATATTGACATGTATATTTACTTAATATGCAATAATTAGTATATGATGGAGTTTAAATGGAACTTATTCTCGGGTTCTTATTAAAATATTTTATCGTCTAATTTTTGTGTGTCAAGTTATTCTCTTAATTTTGTCATGGCCTTACTCTCTTTCATGTTATTTTACTATGAATTGAAGATTATTTTAATAGCTCCAACTTCTGTAAAATTATGTTCTTAATATCAAAATAAAATTTAATTAAATATCATAATTTCAACTTCTGCGGAATTACGTTCTTAATAAAATTATATGTTGGGCAATGCATATATCTAATTGAAATAAATTGTCAAGCAAAATCCTTTATAAACTCCAAGTATATATTAGATTGTATTGATCTAAATGAGTAAGCGGTACATATTTGCTTACTTGGTTGAATGAAAAGTTTTCAGTTTAATCCAAATATATATATATATATATATATATATATATATATATATATATATATATTGTTGCTTATATTTTAAAACTAAACTAAAAAAATTAATAGTATGAACAATAAAGTAGAAAAAAATATAGAGAGAAGACAAGTGATTAGAGTTTTTCATTCTTTTAAATATCAAGTGTATAAGTCTTTCAAATATCACCAACATTATACACAAGTCCTTTATTTATAAGACTACATTGTGGATCATCAAAAGGTGTCATAAACATGACATTTATCCTTGAGAGTTATGAGGAAAGATCAAGAGAAAAGGTTATCGAGAAGCGAAAGTTAATATCATAATGGTGGAGGAGTTATGAAAGAATTATATCTAGAGTAGTAGACATCCATATATGATATACTTTTTATAATACTCCCGCTTTAATGTTCATAAATGATGTGCCTCGTTAAAATCTTACGAGGAAAAATTCTGTGGGAAAAGATTCTAGCTAAGAAAAAAGAGTACATATGTTTTAATACATATTATTTATCGCCTCACTAAAACTTGTCAGAAAATTTAGTGGGACAATACCTCGATCAAGATAAAAAAGAGTACAACTCGTATTTACTCCCATGATAAATATATCACTTGATATGTCAAACACAATAAATTTTATCTTGTATAACTTTCCAAATATTGAGATCATCACTCCTTGTGAGCCGTTTTATCAAACTCTAGGAGTAATTTCGTTGAAGATTCTGTGTCAAAAAGTACTTTGCTAAAATGTATTTTATTTTTATCTTCTTTGATATATTATTTTTCAATTGAGCTTTACTAATAGCAATGTCTTTAATATTATTGTAATTTTCTTTTCAAGAAAAAATCACACATCTTCTATGTGTTGAGTCACTTGCTTTATAAGTTTCAAGTATCTTTGCTAAACTTGAATGAGTATCAATAATTGACTGGTATGTAAAATATGCTCACATGTAAATAGATAACTCCCATATAATCAAGATTTTTTGCAAATCAAATAACCTTCCTGCATTTGCATAACCAACAATCCTTTGACAATATTTGTGAGAGATAATAAATTTCACATCAATATATAAATTTGATTTCACTTAAAATATCACCACATAAAAGTAAAATTATGTTTTTCCTACACATTAAAAAATATTATTTTATGTATAGCAAAAGTAGGATACATAAGTGAATCAGTTGTACTAAGACATGATATTTTCTAATCATTTTCATGAGATCAAAATTGATATTTCATTATGTTAAAGTGATATTACAATCATTAGGTTACTATTGAATCAAATCACTATACAACATTTTTAAATCCTTCAAAAATTTTCATATGACATTTATGATCAAGCTAGTTTTCATATAACCTATCTTGACATGACAATCATTCATTATACGTATTTAAATTTTTTAATATTGCTAGACTAAAAGAAACATTATTACATCCACCACAGGAGTATACATCTCCTAACAATAATAACTGAAAAAAAATTATGCATCAAGACACAAGTCATACTAGATTTCTTACAGTTTTACTTTTCGCACAACAATTCGACTTTATTCTATTGACATTATATCTTGATCTTTGGACTAATTTCAAATATATATTTTCTCAATTGAAATAAAATACTTGAACTATGTATTTAAGTTAGCCAAGCATTTTTTGTTCATACTGTTTGACAGATTTAATCTCAAGATTCTCATTACCATTTATAATAGTGAGTACTAAATTATATTTAAAATATTATCGATAGTCATTTATATTGATTTTAGTACGAAATAAATTACCAAGATCTCTGTATTTTTCATCATTTTTAGGTGTCTAAAACTTTGATAAGTTTTTATAAAGTGTTATGTTATGGTACTCTTTAAAGCGTATGCCTTATTATCATTACAATTTTGATCATTTGCTTCTCTCTTTTTTCAAGAAGTTTAACATTCGAAACCTATTGATCTATTATGCTTCACATATGTCATAGACCTAGTCCTTTAAGGATTTCACATTGAAGCATTTACAACTAATTTATAACATATGGTGAGTAAATATATTTAACAATAGTTTTTAATATTCAACAAATGAATTATCTCTTGAACTTCAAGTTCACGTTCTTTATAATGATCTAGATAATTCATTCCACTCATTTTAGTTGTTGATTATATCTTCCACTAATGTTAGGAAATCTAACATTTATTCCAACCTCATTTTAGGGATCCATCCTTATGCATGGCGGAGTAACTAAATCATATCGCGCACATTCAAATATTTTAGATGAAAATAATTTGATTCCTTACCCTAAATCAATAATATAGGAGAACCTTGTTCATGTGATGCATACAATTGTTTCTATATTTTAAATAACACACATCTCATATTAAATTTTATTTTGGAGATTGTTCTCATTACTAATAGTTTATCTATAATTGGAGGCACACAATTTCTGCTAAATCAATTAAAGTTATTAATTTTTATAGTTTGGGACCATGCTCTTAATGTAATAATTTAAGAAAATCATCTAGTAAAAATCAAATTGCAAGTAGTAATAGAAAAACACATGTGACCAACTAAAGATTCATCTACTAGATCATTTCATAGTAAATGATTCACTTAACAGCGAATGAGCTTATATTAACTTTGTTGTACATTTTAAAAGTACGGGAGATACAACTTCAATCTTAGTGGATATAATATTTTTATCGTGAGAGTAAGAAACAAAGAGACTTATCGAATAATTTTTTATTTCCTCAACGTATAACCTCATAAATTTTTAATTATTTTTGCCATATATTTGAATCGAAATAGTCAATCGATCATGCTAACTTATATATTTTCTGTAAACTTTTAGTTTATTATGAATGTGATTTGATAACGCTCAACTTACACATCAATTTAGTGCAAGGTGGTCGTCATCAATATATTTACCCAACTTTGGAGTTGGGGTCGAATCCACGAGGAACAATGTGAGTGGCGATTAAACTAATTTGAAGCTGTAGCTATAAGTTGAATTCAAACAAATGATACAAAAGATAAAATTAGGGTTTTTGATGACCAAACGAATGTTAAAGTTTTAACTTACTTTAGAGCTCAAAGCTTAAATTTCAATAGTTCAAATCAAAAATAAAGAGAAACTAGGGTTGTGATCACTATGATTATTAATCTCCATTAAATAATAACTGTAGTATTGGGTTCTCATGACTTGTGGAAAACACCAAATTATCAGATTTGACAGTCCATCTAAGTGTTTCTCAACCTACTCAGATGTTAAACTCCCTAATTCTCTCGAACTTAGAAAATCATTCTATTCATACTGATTTTATCTCAAGTTGATCAATCTTGTTACATCATTAATCATTAGATGAGAGTTTAACCTTCCCAAATCCTTGTTGATAATTTTCTACCTTTATTTTATTTCTCAGTTCGAGCAAATCAACGTAAGACGGGATTTATTGTTTACAACCAATAAATAACAATCATAACAAAAGAATTACCAAGATGTCCCCACAATCACTCAAACCCTAACCAAATCAAAGAATTGAAAATTGAATTCTAAGTTTTTGAGCCCCAAAAAGAGGTGTCTTTTTCTTTTCAATAAGTTTAAGATGTTCCTCCCCCTCTTTTATAGAAAACCCTAACATATGCTTTAAATACTTTAGCCTAATTATGGAAACAAAATCACAGATCACAGTATTTTTTCGGACAAATGATGACGTGTGTGAGGGCTTATCAGGAGTCTGATGCCTTATCAAGAATATTGTCAGCTCCTCTTCACATTTGAACAAGTTCTGTCTTCAGCTAACGATAAAGCCTACCGGCTTATCAGACATGTGATGACTTATCAGAATTGTCATCGCTTCTTCACTTCAAGCTCTTAAGCACTACCTAAGCCTGACGACGATCTTGATGGCTTATCACAACTCTGACGGCCTATCAAAGGTTGTCGTCAGTTCTTCCAGCTGAATCTCATTCTTTGTCTAAGGCTAACGGCAACTCTGATAGCTTATCACAAGGCTAACGACTTATCAGACAAGTCATCAGCTATACTTCCCTGTCTACTTTCTCAGAAATCAACTCTTTTACTTCCATTATTGTTGGTTCTCTTGCATCTTGACTTTTACTGCCATATTAAAGAGAAAACAATAAAAAATGCTAAAAATTGCTTAAGACTTTGTAATTATTCTCAGTTAAAAGCCTCAAATGTGTTAGCATCTGCTCACACATCAACACCACCAACTTTAAATAATTGCTTGTCCTCAAGCAACTAAAACACAACCAAGAGGATACAAAATACATTCGGCAGTCAACCATCCATATTATCTCAAAATATTTTCACCATCTCCAAGGTCAATTAATTTAAAAAACAACTGTGTATATTATTGAAGAACAACAATGTGACACATAGGATTCAAGATATAGCATCAATTCAGCAACAACAACCATGCATGTACCAAGATTACACTGTCTAAACAAGTTAGCAACTAGTAACGTAAGCAGTGTGCCCTTACAACAAAGAGGTCCCTCCTCACTCATATGTGAACTCAAGCATGACAATACGGGGACGGTCAAGAGACACTCACTCTCAGAAATAAGTTCCAGTCCATGTATGCCAAATACCATAAGCTTTCCCTTATTTTCATTACCAAAGCTTTCAGAAAGTTAAGTTAGGATCACTATAGGACTTTTCTTCAGCTTGTAATGTAGTCTTGGGGCTGGTGTAATACACAAGGATATTTAAAGTAACTAAGCCGCCTTGGCACTACACTATTTTTGGGGTCTCACTTATCAACCTTTACCTTATTTCTCCCTTTCTTGATTAAAGCACATTCAAGCTGGGCGTAGTTTTTATTCATTCATTTTCTCTCTTTTCACAACTTTTATTTTCTCATTTTTTCTACCACACCCATCCTTGCATTTTTTTACCCTTCTTCATACTCACTTTACATCACGCACCTCTATGATAGCCACCCTCAACTTCGGCTATTTGCCTAAGTCAAAGTGCAAAATATCCAAGGAGGACCAGAGCCAAAATAGGTTCATTGTGATACAAATGGGAAGGTGATAGGTATAATAAAAAGAATAGGCATTCAGGCTCAAAATTAGGATCAATGGATATTATTCACACATGGAAGGTCATTTGGGCTAAAAGTGGACTAATATCAACAACGGCCTATGATCCTCTCCTAACCGCTATCCTACAACCAAGGCAAGACCAACCGGGCAAGTTCTGGATTTAACACACAACGGGAACTAGGTAGTATCTCTCACACACATGGAACAAAGGTACATCACAAGCTACTACCCATTTGGTTCATACAATTATTTAGCAATGGTTATCACATCACTAGTACTAATTCCATAATAAGATGCATAGTGGTCACACATAAATGCATATCACACAGTTATAAAATAGACCATTGGAGAGGTGTTCAAAAATCAACAAAAACATGTTAACTGCCTAAGGTACTTGTATTTCTCCTAGTCAACTACAATATTTTATAACAAATCACAATACACCTAAATATGCCGGCTCTACTAGGAACAAGACTCCGAGAAAAAGAGTCACGACAACAAAAATCCTAAGAGGACATTAACACCCACAAGTAGCCCCACCCTCAACTTAAAATTATGCAATGTACCCAATGCGTCAAACCAAAACAAGAGAGTTAGAAATATACCTATGGCACCATGGGTGTAAAGATCTGATGTCAATCACATAATATAAATACAAACAACAAAATACCTTGGGTTGCCTCCCAAGCAGTGCCTAATTTAGTGTCGCGGCATGACCCAACCCAGTTTTTCCCTCCACCTTGAGGATATGAATTTCACCTCAACTTAGAGTCCATCTTCTTTACTCGATCATAGCGGGGTGGTACAAAAATTAAGAAGTCGAGTAATAGATTGAGCGTGGTAAACCACTCGGCCTTAAAGTGAGGTGTGTTTTTATGTTGCTTGTCTAATGTAAAATCAAGAATATAGGATTTTTGTTCCTCATATTCACACTCTTCTACTATTTTAAATGATTCCACAAACAAGATATCATTTAAACATAATGTAGAAAAGTGCTTTGAATGAGGCTCAATCAATCCTACTTCAAAATTTTCACTATCTACTACACACTCACTTTTATTCTCCTTCTCGACATCTTCACTTCAAATTAGGCTAGAGTCTTTATTAGAGATTATCTTTATTTCTTCTTCTACCTCTAGCACCATGTCCTCAATCATGGCATCATCTCTCATGGTTAGTTTGGTTGGTTGGAAAATCACTAAGGGTTTCTTAACATCAAGCTCAACATGAATATAGGGTTCTTGCTCCTCATCTTCACACTCTTCCATTATTTTAAATGATTCCACAGATTAGATAGCATCTAAACATAATATAGAAGAATGCTTTGAATGATTGACCTCTATATCCATCTCCCCGTGAAGGATTTACTTTATGTCTTGACACATATTACATACGATATCATGCTTTTTTTTTTTCTGAAGATCCAATATTCGTTGAAACATAGCTTCAATGCCACTCTTGCCGGTGCTTCGTTCTTCCTTTTATTGTCCATACGACCTATCAAACTCATAAGAAGAACTAGAATTTGGGTTATCACAATAAGGGGAGAGGGCATTTGGGCAATCACTCCAACGTCCATCATGACCACCACATAAAGAACAATCATACTCCCGATAGGATGGAGATGGTGCACACATCTTTCTCTAGGGAGCATATCTACAATCTTGCCAAAAGTGAGGTCCATCACAATATGGATATGGATCATCAAGATAAGATTTTCAAGGACCAAGTTCATGTTTATTCAACGATGCCATTGTAATAAGTAAACTAAAATAAAAATCTACCTAACACAAGAAATAAAAGAAAACTAAAATAAAATATTTACAAGTTTGAATTCAAGAAAGTAGGCTAAAAGTCCAAACCAACTTAATACGCCAAATTGTTCCCCGGCAACGGTGCTATTTTTGATAACGATCAACTTACACGTCAATTTAGTGCAAGGCGGTCGTCATCAATATATTTACCCAACTTTGGATTCAGGGTCGAATCCACGAGGAATAATGTGAGTGGTGATTAAACTAATTTGAAATTATAGCTACAGTTAAATTCAAACTAATGATACGAAAAGATAAAATGGGGGTCTTTGATGATCAAACGAATATTAAAGTGTTAATTGGCTTTAGAGCTCAAAGCTTAAATTTCAATAGTTCAAATCAATGATAAAGAGAAACTAGGGTTGTGATCACTATGATTATTAATCCCTATTAAATAATAACTGTAGTATTGGGTTCTCACGACTTATGGAAAACACCAAATTATCAGTTTCAATAGTCCATCTAAGTGTTTCTCAACTAACTTAGATGTTGAACTCCCTAATTCTCTCGAACTTAGGAAATTATTCTATTCATACAGATTTTATCTCAAGTTGATCAATCTTGTTACAACATTAATCATTAGATGGGAGCTTAACCTTCCCAAATCCTTGTTGATAATTCGCTACCTTTATTTTATTTCTCAGTTCGAGCAAATCAACATAAAGCGGGATTTATTGTTTGCAACCAATAAATAACAATCATAACAAAGGAATTATCAAGATATCCCCACAATCACTCAAACCCTAACCAACTATTATATCCATGGGGAAAAAATCATAGATCCCACAACTCTAGTTGTGGGTTTTAGTTCCACATGAGAAAGAAAGAGATAGCAACAATTATAATCATCATTCAAAGTAATTAAACTTACAAAAGATGAAGTCTGAAGTTGATTCTTTTCTAAGTTCAAGATAAAATTTTTACAACCAAATCAAAGAATTGAAAATTAAATTCTAAGTTATTGAGCCCCAAAAAGAGGTGTTTTTTTCTTTTCAATAAGTTTAAGATGTTCCATCCCCCTTTTTTTTTAATCGAAAACCCTAACATATGCTTTAAATACTTTAGCCTAATTATGGAAACAAAATCACAGATCACAGTATTTTCTTGGATAGATGATGACGTGTGTGATGGCTTATTAGGAGTCTGATGCCTTATCAAGAATATCATCAGCTCCTCTTCACATTTGAACAAGTTCTATCTTCAGCTGATGATGAAGCCTGACGGCTTATCAGGCATGTGATGAGTTATCAAAAATGTCATCGCTTCTTCACATCAAGTTTTCATGCACTGTCTAAGCCTGACGATGAGCTTGACGTCTTATCACAACTCTGACAGCCTATCACAGGTTGTCGTCAGTTCATCCAGCTGAATCTTATTCTCTGTCTAAGGCTGATGGCAACTTTTATAGCTTCTCACAAGGCTGACGACTTATCAAACAAGTCGTCAGCTATACTTTCCTCTCCACTTGCTCAGAAATCAACTCTTTTACTTCCATTATTGCTGGTTCTCTTGTGTCTTGACTTTTACTATAATATCAAAGAGAAAACAATAAAAAACAATAAAATTTGGTTAAAACTTTACAATTATTCTCAGTTAAAAGCATCAAATATTTTAGCATCTGCTCACACATCATGATTCCATCACCATTCTCATATTTGTATCAATGAACAGGAGAAAAATGGGTGCTCATACATATAAATATTTATCATCTGTTTTCATAGTAGTAATATGAAAATATAAAAAAAATTATAATTTATATTCTCAATATAATTATATATTTTTTCAACTTACTTTTTTGGAGACTTACTACAATTTAAATATCATGGATAATTTTAATTTTCCGAGTAGTGACATACTGACTTTTTATTTTTGAAACTATCAAATACTTGTATACTATTACTATTTCATAACACTATTTTGTATGATGAACACCTCCTTTTAAGGAGAAAATTATTTTCATGATAGTCAAAATCATTTTAAACACCCTTTCTTGCTTTACTTTTGTTTTTAATATTTTTTTTTTATAATACATGGTATAATATTTTCTTATGTACCATAAGTACAGAATCAATGATATATTTATAATATTTATTTTGATCATGATCAAACTTTTTATAGACAAGAATCATTTTTTTAAACCTTTAATAGATCATATAAAATATGCTACAACATCAATAATCTTTTCATATCAAAATAATGTTTGCTCTCTCTCAAACCTCTTGTAGAGGTGAGTTTTGGTGTTCATCCAACCATACATAAGTATATCCTTATTCAAAAATTTAGAATTACATATATATTGAAACAATCATTTTCAAGAATGACTCAGACAATGCTTATTAATTACAAGTCACATTCTCTTCAAGGAATGAAAAATAATCATATGTTTTTACTTCACAAATTTTCATCTGAAGCTCAGTATCATGCTTTGACATTTATCATATTTATATAACACACCTCAATCTTCACTTTTTTTTGATGGAGGATTTACTAAATCTGTCAAATTAGGTAGCAGAACAATTGTGTGCCCAATACTTTCATACCAAATTGACGGTGAATAAAAAACTACTTTCACCTTTTAAAAGATAATTTGGAGAAATCATAGAGTTTCTTCTTTTATTATTATCAAAATGATGATTATTATAATTTTATCCCTTCATGTTTATATTTGTAAGCATTTGTCTTCTTTTAGACTTGTATGTGTTGCTACCACATTCATACCAAGAAATGAAGCAAATTAATATGGCATATTTCATTATTTTTCACTGAAATTACATCTGCTGCGTTGGTCATGATTATCATCAAATAGTGCATTGAGACTTGAAATCCAACATCTTGTCAATATTAATCGTTTTAGACTAAAATTCGATGGGACTCAAACTGAAAATCTTATTATCATGGTGCACTGATACTTTAATCGAGGCCTTTAATTGATGAGAGTAACATAAAGGCAAAAATTCAATATGACTCATCCTCGAGTTGTAATCACCATCACATGGTGCAAGATAAAATGCAATCTGATGCATTTATGTCTTCTTGATAATAATTTAATATTCATTAATAAATCAGTTAGGAAAATTATAAAATTTTCTTTAACAAAGAAAAGAAAAAATCATTAGTCATACTTAGCCTTAGACGAACACCATATACTTGAGAAACACCGTTGTTGATTGGCTTCCAGCCCATTACAAAGGAATTGATGCCTAAAAATATAAATGAAAAAGAATGTTAGAACTACAAGATACAATTGAATAACTCTCCTTACTTTGAAGAAGTTAGAGAATTTGTATCTAGGGTTTCAGTTATCACTTTCAAGTGTAGTAAATGAGAGACTCATCCTAGAGAAATATGTTTTTTTCAATAAGGTGATGAGGCTGTGAAATGACTGAAATCTATTTAATTTGTGAGTTTTGGGCTGATAACTTAAAGCTAAAAGATTAATAATATGAACAATATAGTAGACAAGAAATACAAAGAGAAGACAAGTGATGAGTTCTTTTCATTCTTGCAAATATCAAGTGTACAATTCATTCAAGTGTCACCATCTCATGACCCGAGCTAAGACCCTGACCACAACGAGCATCCTAAATCATGAAAGCTCGAGAAATCCCTTGGCATTCTATCATAAGCATGATTCATAAGAGATGTAGAAAAAAAATAAGGTTAAAGGAAACCTTATAACAGACTCTATCAATAATGTCACAACAATACATCTATCTAATCTCGTCTATGAAGATTCTACTAAAGATTAACTGTCTAGGTTGAAACAAGGTCCCAGGCTAGATCGTAAAATTGAAAAAACTGAATATTTAAATAGAACATATTCTGAAACATGGAAGGCTTACCAAGTTTGATGATGTCTGAAATAAATTCTAATGCTTTGCTGGACCGTGAGAATGGGCCTCCGATCCTACATTATGAGCGAACGCAGCCGTTTGGAGAGGGTTAATATATGAAATGTACTGCCATTTAGAACAACCTACAAAACATATACTTTATACAAAATAGTCATGAGTATAGAAATCAAATCATAATATAGAGTCAAAACACATGGGCATAAATAAAGACTCCAAGTTATCACTTAAAACATAACTCAACTTTTTTCTTTAATTCTGAGCTAGATGACGTACTCGACATAGTCTAAAAAATAGCAAGGGCTATGTAGGGTTCGACATTGACTCATTGGTCAAGTGCCCAATTTAAGTTTTCTGCATGGATTGGAGTGTCTGGTCTGGTATACCAAGCATGAAGCAAGTATGCATGGATCATCCGTATTTCAAGACATGATCAATCTCAAATCGGTAAAACACGATTTCAAGCAGTGAGTCTTCCTACTTTTGCCTTCTCAGTTAGCCATCTAACTCTCTTTAAGACCATATTATAGCCTCTTAAAATATACATCTTTCTTATAACATGATCTTTGGTTTGAAATGACAATTATCTGATTTTGTATCGCCATACTAGGACTTACAATTCTCATATATCATATTACATGTTCTTCTTTCACCTCTTACATTTCATGAATCATTTACCACCATAAGATATTTCAAAATTCAATTAATAAAGCCTTTTCAAATCAATATAATGGTTTAGGTAAAAAAAATTCTCATTCAAGAATCTTGTAAAAAATGTAGAAGGGACTCACTCCTTTTCAATTTATTCAAATAACTACCATAAAAAAACAAGAGCAATATTAACACGAATAGTAATCTTCAAACCATTTACATGAATAATTAAGCACTAAAAATCATTCACGACCTCATTCTTTCCATCAATAACAATATAGTGTAAAATTATACTTAGCATAGTTCACAATTGAGGCATAAGTGCAAATTTGAAAGCATACTTTTTTAGTTATGTGGAATAGGAATATAAATTGACACCCCATAAAGTTTAGGTTGTTCTACATATAATTTTCATGAAAAAACAAAAAAATTTAAAATATAAGAAATACCCTTCGTATCCATATAAATAAACAATTTATAAGCTTATAAAAGAAACATTTGAAACTCAAACTTTTTATCATTCATCAAAGAATCCACACACGAGTTAAATTCATAATTCTTATCATAAAACGAGATTCATAATTCATGCTCTTCAAACCATTTCAAATCCCAAATATATATATATATATATATAGATATAAATATATACATATATTTGAAGTCTAAGAAAACATAATTTTCAAGCCCATTAGTATCAAGATTGTTTTAGATACCTTTTGACGAAGGGAAACTGAAGAAGAACCTTGAATTTGGAACCTAAGATCTTTGGAATTGGGAAATTCATCTTGATACTCTTGGGAGGAAAAGATTGAGGGTTTTGGGAGACTTCTACAAGCGTAAAATGATTTTAGGGTTAAAAAATGGGTTAGGAGAGTTATGTAAGTTAAAGGACTAGTTTATATTTGATTTATTAAGAGAAAACATACTTTTACGTCGGGTGGGGTGGGCGGTGTAGTGCCGTAGGCCCAATCGCGCACCTTGAACAGTATCTCACTAAAATAACCCATAACATTTTACTCCAAACTGGAATAGATGAATGGTCAGTTGGATTGGAAAGAAGATTTAAATACCTTTAATTTGGTATATAGTAGGACACTCAACTCATTATATACTATGAAAAATGGTCATTGAAAGTTGACCCAAGTAAGAATGTCTACTAAAACTCAATTGATAGGAAAGTTCTCAACTCAAATTTGAATTACGAGATTTATATGACCTCAATACATATCGAAAGATCTTCCCACCCTAAATAATTGATAAGGTATTGATATTCACACTTATATATAAATAAAAATTATTCGGTTTGATCTATACACGTTGGAAGGACGATTCAACTTCGAGCCCGAAAATGTGGGATGCTACATTATCTCCTCCTTGGGATCATTCGGCCTCGAATAATGGATAGGAACTTATTGAAGCTCTAGAAGTATGGAATAAATGATGTAACTTCACATTGAATTCTCCCTCAATAAAATTTACATAGGCATCAACAAGAACTTTATGACAACACCAAGTAAATCGTGTAAGAACGAATCATGAGATGATAAGACTTGACATAAAAATGATCTTGGATATGAGTTCTATGGAACATAATCATAATGACGTAAGGTATGAATTTACTTTATGATCATAGGTCCTGATTTATATTGATACTTGACATACTATAAGGGTTTGTTGGGCATAGAAATAGAAGTATTCTTACTCTTAAACGACATGACCAATATCCTTTAAATTTGGTGCACTACTTAACTATTCTTTCTACTAAGAATAACACACTTATCATTTTCAACTTACAATTTTCCTGCAACATAAAAGTACAAGAGTCTGAGTCTCGCTGCGTAGTTCTTCCATGTTGAAGTTTAACCCAAAGTTAATAAAAGGAGCTAGCTTAACTTATGGGACCTGATAAGTCATCAATGTGACAACTTACTAGCATCTTTTAAGCCTAAACTATCATGCATTTTCATTGATTTGTTATTACTTTCTTACTTAATGCTCATTTGTGTAGGTAAAAGTGAAATGAAAAGATGAGAAAGGAAACTTGATAAAAATAAGCTAAGAAGAAGGTGAAAGAGAAGAAATGTGAGCAAAAAAGAACAAAAGATGAAATTGTAGTCCTAGGAGTCGACCCTCAGTTACTGCAATCGTGGATTGAGGGTCGCAATCGCGATCAGTCAACAACTCACATGGAGTACAATCGTGATATGACTACCACGGTCGCATTGTCGCATTCACGGTCCGAAGATGGCGATCGTAGTAGAGCGAAAAAGTTTCAAGGGAATTTTTGTAATATTTTGCAAACATGGAATTGAGGCTTAAATAAGGGGTTTTAGTTAATTTTTTACACCATTTTTATCTTATTTATTATCCTTCATCTTCAACTTATCTTAGTTTTAGAGTTTTGTTTTCTTTGGAGCTTGGAGCGTAAATTTGCACTAATTTGAGACGAATTAATTAGAGGAACTCCAAATTATAGATTTGACATCACCCATTGAAGATTCATTTGATTTTAAAGTGTGGTTTTCCCTCTCTTTATTTTTGATGAATAACTTTGATGAAAATCTTGGTATATTTGTGTTTATTATCTTTATGATTTGCTAGTCTGCTTCTTGGGGTTGTGTTTGAGTAGGATGCAAGTATGTGGATATTGATTCTTAGCTCTAATTTGTGGTTAGTATCGATGGGTTTCACAAATATTTGAATGCAAAATGGGAATTGTCGGTGAGAACCTCAATTTTTCCTAAAATTCCCACATCATCCTTAAAAGAGGGATGTGGGTAGTCTAGATCCTATATAATCCTTGAAAAAGTGATGTAGGTGACACAAACATTTTTGAACAATAATGTAGATATAGTTATTCCTATTTGGTTGCCTTAGAAATAAGGATAAAATGTGAAATTGCTATCTCTTGAACATCATCCTAGAAATAGGGATATTTAATTGAGGTTTTTGGGTTGATTAGAATGTCAATACCCGTGAGGTATTCGAAAGAATCCATGGGTGATATTTTTGTGTTTTGTTGAAAGACTAGCACCGAAAATCCGAACCTAGCCTACTCACTCACACATATTAATTAAAGTTAGATGTTATTTTTCATATATCCGAACACACTAATTTTCTCCAAGGAAAACATAATCCAAAGATCCATTCCTAATAGGTTACACTCTAATTATTCTTAGCCGCAAGTTAGTTTTCTAGAAGCCTAAAAAAATTGTTTTATACTTTTGAAAATCTTCTAAACATTCCTCCAAACCACTTGTATCCTAAGTTTGAATCTAACAATTAACTTTATTTTGAATTTACTCAATTGCCACCCATATTGTTCCTCGTATATTCGACCCCGACTCTTGTTGGATAATTATATTAACAATTACCGCCTTGCACTTAAATTGACATATAAGTTGAGTGTTATCAAATGACGCCATTGCCGAGGAACAATTTGGTGTATTGAGTTAGTTTGGAATTCTAGATTACTTGATTGAATTCAAACTTATAAATATTCATTTGTGATTTTATTTTTTTTCTTTTGTTATATAGGGTTTTTATTTTTGTTTATTTGTTAATATGCATCTTAGAATGAAAGTGAGTTTGGTGGTTGAAAATCTTATCTTGATGATCCATGTCCATATTATGATGGACCCCACTTTTGGCAAGATTGTAGATATACTCCTTAGAGAGGGATATGTGCACCATGTCGATCCTATTGGGTGTATGATTGTTCTTTATGTGGTGGTCGAGATGGATATTGGAGTGATTGTCGAAATACCTCCTTCCCCCGTTATACTAACCTAATTGCTAATTCTTTTTATCATTTTGATAGGTCTTATGATGAGAAAAAGTAAGAACAATATGTCCAAGACAATGGGATTGAATCAATTCTTCAACTTATCTTGGATAGGGTGGACATAACGGGGGATAACATACATCTTATGCATCAATCCGTGGGGGCATGTAATAAGGAATCAAAAGGTTGGAAGAGATAGGTAATGAAGCCAATATTTCAAATACCATGAGTATACCTTCTCTTCTAAATTATCTTGACATGAAATAATCCTTGATGATTTCCCAACAAACCAAACCTAATATTGTTGAAGATGCCACAATTCAAGAAATGGAACTAGAGTCAAAAGATGTAATACCCCAAAAAATCCAAACCATTATTAGAGCCTTGTACCAATATCATGCATAGTACATCATGGTTCTTTTATAGTTTTATGAGTAGGTTAGATATATATTAAGGCTTCAAATAACTCTCAGCTATCAGACGAATCAAAACATTCCTTACCGATTGAATTCTTGAGAAGAATATTGGTATAGTCAAATTAAAGTGAGCTTATCTCTCATTATACTTGGAATTTTTGAGAAAATGACCTATCAACAGATAGATAATTGAATTAGATTTCCAACTATACCAATTTTGCTTAAATCCAATATTGGACCAAAGAGTTATTCCTATTTTACTCCAGCATGTCAGGCTGGCAATAGTGTGACGACATTCGTGGTAGCTTACCACATTTGTGATGCCCTATCACGAAGGTCGTCAGCCTTAGGCAAAAACCAGATCCTAAGTGGCGGCCTTCGTGGTAGCTTACCACATTTGTGATGCCCTATCACGAAGGTCGTCAAACTTAGGTAGAAACCAGCTCCTAAGTGACGACATTCGTGGTAGATTACTATATTTATGATGCCCTATCACGAAGGTTGTCAGCCTTAGGCAGAAACCAGCTCCTAAGTGACAACATTCATGGTAGATTACCATATTTATGATTCCCTATCACGAAGTTTGTCAGTCTTAGGCAGAAACCAAGGATGACATTCATGCTAGCTTACCATATTTGTGACGCCCTATCACGAAGGTCGTCAGACTTAGGCAGAAACCATCTATTCCAACTCCTGTGTGACGACATTTTTGATGGCCTGTCATATTTTTGATGCCTTGTCACAAATGTCATCAGACTTAGGCAGAAACCATCAATTCCAGCTCCTTTGTGACGACATTTTTGACGGCTTGTCACATTTTTGATGCCTTGTCACAAATGTCGTCAGCTATGATTTTCAGCAACTGGGAATTTATTTCATAAGGGTATTTTGGTCTTTTCCTTCACTTTCCACGACTTATAACCCTAAAGAGGAATAATTTTTCCCATTATTTTCTTCAGTTAAGCATCTTAAAAACCCTCTCTTACGCTCTCAACCACTAGATTAGGGTTTCAATCAAACTCATCTCTCAAAAGTAAGATTCAAGCCTTTTACCAAGATAATTGAGAATTAAGTTTCCCAATCCAAGAAATCTCGAGCAAATCATCAAGGTTTCCTTTCTAAATTATGTGTAGTGTTCATCTATGGATCCAATCTATTCATAGAGCTCAAGAACCATGTTTTAAATATTATTTTGTAAACTTTTTGTGGTGATATGAGTATGTACATGTTGACGATTGTTGTTTAAGTTTCAATGTGATGTATAAAGGTGTTTTCATGGAATATATATGTTTGTTAAGTGAAAACCATGAAATTTAGGTGGTTTCATATGGTGCAAGTATGAAACCCACCTATGCCTTAAAGAATGCATGGAAGGTGTTTGATAAAATGCTTAGGATGCTAGAAATTCATATTTGTATGGTTCTATGATGTCTAAATGACAAGTCCATGTTAGCTATATACTTCAATATGAATCTTATGCTTTTCATGTGTTGTTATTATGGTGGTATAAAACATGTAAGATAATGAAGATATACAATATGTACATAAAATATATCCATGCATTCCCTACAATGTTTAAGATGTTGAATAACTATACGAAATATAATATCCCCTACTTATGATATTATGAATTGTGGACTCAAATCTTGTGATCAAGTCATGTCATGTGTGTCAGTTTCCTTTTATTGAGTCCTGGAGGTATTCGTACCCGAAAAACATAGTTGTGTGCCTAGAGTCATGTCATGTTGTCACGATAATCTCAGTCAAGCTATAATCTATAGAAATCAGTCAGTCATGTGACTCAGGAAACCTCATAAATCTCATGATCTCAGTTAACTCTCAGATAATAGTACTACTCCATCATTCAACAAAAGTCAGTTAATCTGTCCATGTACAGTCAGTTAAATCATGTTCAGTCTCTTCATATGGGAGTAGAAGTTAGCACCAAGTGAACCCTAGGATGGGAACTCACCTACCAGTTTAGGGTGTGATTCTTAGCAGTGAACCGTGTATTCCAGAACTACGTAGCCAGCATAGGTTGAGACATCTTAGCCGGTAAGATTAGGGTTGATGAGGTGGCTTAACTTGTCAGTTTAGGGTTCCCACCGTTCTCCTTTTGAATACCTGCCAGCTAAGGGTCACCCACAACTGTCTTTACCAGTGGCGCGGTATTGACACCCCTCCAGTTGGGGTTGAGATTGGACCCCAACTTAGCTATATCTATTATTGGTGCATGTCGGTTAAACAACTACCTCCTACACTTTTAGTATTAGTCTCAGTAAAAGAACTCAGATAGTTCTTCAGATATCAGTATACCAGGACTGTTAGATACAGTCAAATTTAGTTATAGCATGGGACTCAAAGTGTTTTACCAGATTCAGGACTGTCAGACACAGTCGCTCATGTATCAGAACTACAGTTCCAGTCATGTATTAGCATACAGATTTAGCTACCACATACTCACGATCTCAATTACTATGTGTGTATGTTTGTATTCTTACGTTCATATCAGTCGGTCAGTTAGCATTATTTATGCATGTAAACCCTTTGCATTAGCCTACCTCACTCGTATACTCAATACTCCAGTTGTACTGACGCATTTGTGCTATGGTGCTTTCTTTTCATATTACACCATATGTTCAGAGACATGAACTCCAGACCAGCAGTAGCAGTAGCATTTCCAGTCGCAGAGATTCAGTGAGTCCTCTTCATTCGAGGACAATATGATTTAATTTATTCATTATTATTTTAGCCAGTTATCATTTTACGGAGTTAGTTGGAGACATGTTCCTTCAATTCCTTATTCAGAAAGTACTTAGAGGTTTTTAGATTCAGTATTTAGATTTAGTATTCAGACATGTTCAGATTTGATTCAGTTTTCAACTATTTTGGGTATCTTTCACCCATATAGATATTATGTTTCGACAGATTCTTTATTCAGTTGAACATTATGGCCTACATGTTTATGTTTTCCATATTATTACATTATATATGTAGTGTACAGGTACAAATATCAGTCATGGGTTAGCTTGTGATTCCTCGGGGTCATAAGCACCGTGTAGCATTCTGATTCAGAAAAATCGGGGCATTACAAACTTGGTATCAGAGCCTAAGGTTGAATAGAGTCTGAGAAATTTTGAAAGCCGCATCTAGTAAAGTCTTGTGCATGGGTATGTTGCGCGCCACATTTATGTACAGGAGGCTATAAGATGTTTTACGAATAGTTTTCCTTCTTTCAGTATTCATGTCATTCTAGTAAGCATAATCTCAAGTTAAACTCCTAGTGTAATCCGTTCTTCTCTTGTTTCAGAATATGGCCCCAAATAGAAGAAACCAACCAGCTCCTCAGCCTGAAGATCCTTTGGGCGAACATGTTTCTTATGCAGTGTTTAGAGATGCATTCACCACACTTGCTCAGTCTGTGGCTGCCTAAAGTGAAAGGCCACCAGATATTTTGGCCAATCCAGTGGAAATTCCGCAGTAGGTAGGATTCGAGACTTCACTCGAATGAACCCTCCATCTTTCCATGGGTCTAAGTTTGATAAAGACCCTTAGGAGTTCATTGAACAAGTTCAGAAGGTCATTGACATCATGGGTCTTACTTCTGTTTAGAGTGTTGAGTTAGCCATATATCAGTTATAAGATGTGGCTCACACGTGGTACAAATAGTGAAAGTCTTAGAGGGTAGATGGCGCAGGTCCCATTTGGTGGGAGGAATTTGTCACGGCTTTCTTAGATAGATTCTTTCCCTAAGAGCTGAGGAAAGCCAAAGTTCTTGAGTTCATCAACCTCAGGCAGGGAAATATGACAGTTAGGGATTATTCTCTTAGATTTACTCAGCTAGCTAGGTATGCCCCTCATGTGGTTGCAGACAATAGGGCTAAGATGAGCAAGTTCATGTCAGGGGTGAACGATAGCGTGGTGAATAAGTGTAGATCTGTGATGTTGAACAGTGATATGACCTTAGTTAGACTTATGACCCATGCTCAGCAGATAGAGGAGCAGAAGGTTAGGACTAGAGAGAGGCAGAACAAGAGAGTAAAATTAGGCAGTTTTAGTTTTACTCAGCCCAAATCAGAGGGAGAAAATTATTCGTAGTTTTATCCTAAGTCAGCAATTCCATCCCCTTCCTCCCCTAGTTCCCCAGTGCCAAAGTTCAGGGACTGCAATAGAGATTTATCACCAGGCTCTAAATCTCAGGGCAGTGTTAGCAGTACATGAACAAACCCCCTTTGTCAGAGTTATGGTAAGAACCACAAGGGTATTTGCAGAGCTGGAAGTAATGTCTGTTTTAGTTGTGGTAAGCCAGGCCACAGGATTAGGGAGTGTCCTCAGCCAGGCCCTCAAGTTCAGCATAATCGTTCCACAACTCAGTTTGGTCGCCCGAACCAGCAGGGTGCCATTTCCAGTGCTACTAGTGGGAAACACCCAAATAGACTCTATGCTCTCCAGACTCATCAGGATCAAAAAAATTCTCCTGATGTCGTTACTCGTACGTTATAGATTTTACATGTTCATGTTTATGCTTTGCTAGACCCAGGTGCATCCTTGTCTTTTGTCACTCCATACATAGCAGGTGATTTCAAAATCAGTCCCAAAATTTTAGTAGATCTCTTTTCAGTATCTACCCCAGTGGGTAAAACCATCATAGCTTAGCGGGTATACAGGAACTACCCGGTTATGATATTTCAGAATTCTATGTCAGAAAATTTAGTCGAGTTAGAGATGAATGATTTTGATGTCATTCTCGGCATGGATTGGCTTCATTCCTGCTATGCCATAGTCAACTGCAAAAATAGGATAGTTCAGTTTCAGTTCCCGAATTAGCCCGTCCTAGAGTAGAAGGAAGCACTTCATCTTTCAGGGGTCAGCTTGTTTCCTACCTTCGGGCAAGGAAACTGATTTCTAAGGGGTGTGTGTATCATCTTATGCATGTTAAGGATTCTAGTTCTGAATCTCCCAGTTTTGAATCAGTCCCAGTAGTTAATAAATATTCAGACGTCTTTCCCGAAGATCTTCTAGGCATTCCTCCCGAAAGGGAAATAGACTTCGGCATAGACTTTCTCCCAGATACTCAGCCTATTTTTATTCCGCCCTACAGAATGGCACCAATAGAACTCAAGGAACTGAAAGATCAATTGAAGGATCTATTAGATAAGGGATTCATCAGGCCCAGTGTATCCCCATGCGGTGCGCCAGTCTTATTCATGTGCAAGAAAGATGGTTCTTTCAGAATGTGTATTGATTACCGTCAGCTCAACAAAGTCACGATCAAGTACAAGTATCTGCTGCCTAGGATAGATGACTTGTTTGACCAACTTTAGGGTGCCAGTTATTTCTCCATTATAGACCTCAGATTAGGCTATCATCAGCTCAGACTTAAGAATGTGACATCCCGAAGATAGCTTTTCGTACTCGATATGGTCACTTCAAATTTCTAGTCATGTCCTTTGGTTTAAACAATTCCCCTGTAGCTTTCATGGACTTGGTGAACCGTGTGTTCAAGCAGTACTTGGACATATTTATCATAGTCTTTATAGATGATATTCTGGTCTATTCTTGCACTGAGCGTGATCATTCAGACCATCTCAGAATTGTTCTTTAGACCTTAGAAATCATCAGTTATTCACCAAGTTCAGTAAGTGAGAGTTTTGGCTAAGATTAGTATCATTCCTTGGTCATATTGTTTTCGGTGAGGGCATTGGAGTAGATCCTCAGAAAATCGAAGCAGTAAAAAACTGGCCCAGACCCGTATCTCCAATAGATATCTAGAGTTTCTTGGGTTTGGGTGGCTATTACAGATGGTTTGTCGAGGGATTTTCTTCTATTGCATCTCCTATGTCCAGATTGACTTAGAAAAAGGTCAAGTTTCAGTGGTCAGATTCATGCGAAAAGAGTTTTCAGGAATCAAAGACTCGACTCACTACAACTCCAGTTTGAGCTCTTCCAGATGGTTCAGATGGGTTTGTAGTATATTGTGATGCATCCAGAGTGGTTTTAGCTTGTATCCTCATGCAGCATGGTAAGGTCATAGCCTACGCCTCCAGACAGTTAAAGCCCCATGAGAAGAATTATCCTACTCATGACCTTGAGTTAGAAGCAGTTATCTTTGCCTTAAATATTTAGAGGCATTATTTATATGGTGTTCATGTAGACATCTTCACAGATCATAAGAGCCTTCAGTATGTCTTTTCCCAAAAAGAGCTCAATCTTTGTCAGAGAAGGTGGTTAGAGCTCTTGAAGGATTATGACATGAGTGTCCTTTATCATCCTGGCAAGGCCAATGTAGTGGCCGATGCACTCAGCAGACTGTCCATGGGTAGTGTTTCCCATGTTGAGCATAGTAAGAAAAAATTAGCTCAGGAGATTCATCAGCTTGCCAGACTAGGCGTTCGCTTAGTCGACTCTTTAGAGGGTGGTGTATGTATTCAGAGTAGTTTAGAGTCATCTCTAGTTTCCACAATGAAAGAGAAGCAAGACAGGGATCTTAGCCTTGTCAAGCTAAAAGAGTCAGTTCAGAGTCAGAAAGTAGAGGTTTTCTCCTAAGGGGGAGATGGTGTTCTTCGTTGTCAAGGTCTTCTGTGTGTTCTCGGTGTAGATAACTTGAGGTAGTGAATTCTTGCAGAAGCACATGGTGCACGATACTCTATTCATCTAGGGGCCACTAAGATATACCGCGACTTGCGGGAGTCTATTGGTGGAGTAGGATAAAGAGGGACATTGCAGAGTTTGTGGCTAAGTGATCTACATATCAACAAGTTAAGAAAGAGCATTAGAAAGGTAGTGGTTCCATGTAGGAGTTCACTATTCCTACTTGGAAGTGGGAAGAAGTGAACATGGACTTCGTGACAAGTTTGCCTAGAACACATCATCAACATGATTCAGTTTGGGTCATTGTAGACAGAATGAACAAGTCAGCTTATTTCCTTCCAGTTCGTACCTCTTACTCAGCCGAGGATTATGAAAAACTCTATTTTAGGGAGTTGGTCAAATTACAAGGTGTCCCACTATCTATCATCTCAGACAGAGGTACCCAGTTCACCTCTTATTTCTGGAAAGCATTCCAAAAGGGTCTTGGTACCCAAGTTCATCTCAGTACAGCGTTTCATCCTAAGATAGATGGTCAAGCAGAAAGGACCATTCAGACTCTAGAAGATATGCTAAATATGTGTGAAATTGATTTCAAGGGAAGTTGGGATGACCACTTGCCTTTGATTGAGTTCGCATAGAACAACAGCTATCACTCCAGTATTTACATGGCTCCATTCAAAACTTCCTATAGTAGGAGATGTAGGTCTCTGATCGGTTGGTTTGAAGTTAGTGAGACCACAGTCATAGAGTCTGACTAAGTATTTGATACCTTAGAGAAAGTTCAGTTGATCATAGAAAGACTCCAGGCTGCTCAGAGCTGACAGAAGTCTTATGCGGATGTTTGTAGAAAGGATCTCGAATTCAAGGTCGATGACTATGCCTATATCAAGATCTCTCCCACGAAGGGAGTGAAGAGATTCGATAAGAATGGAAAGCTTAGTACCCAATATTTTGGTCCCTTCAGGATTCTCAATCATTTCGGCAAGGTAGCCTATGAGCTAGAATTGCCTTCAGATCTAGCCTCAGTTCATCTAGTCTTTTATGTCTTTTTGCTCAAGAAGTGCATAGGTGACCCCCCATTTGTAGTCCCTATTTAGAGTGTTGACATTCAGAATAGCCTCTTTTATAAATAGATTCCAGTCGAAATCCTCGACTATCAGACTCATAGGCTGAGGAGCAAAGAAGTCCCTCTAGTCAAGGTTCTTTGGCAAAATCAGTCCATGGAGGGAGCTACTTGGGAAGCAGAAGCAGACATGCGAATCAAATACCCTCATCTTTTCTCCGCTAATTCAAACTTAGTTCAAGGTAACCATTTTCCTTAAGCTTATTCAGTTATATGTTCAAAATTCTAGTATAAAACTGGTATCAAGTATCAGTACATAGCTTATCATGGATTCATGAGTTCATCTTATCAGTCATGCATCAGATATGCATGCTTAGTAGGGATATATTTAGTTTAGAATTCAATTCAGTCCTAAAATCATGTGCCAGTTGAGCATGATCAGTGTATGTGTTGTTTTATGTTTTCTCCCCTGTCAAGCAGTCATCATTCGAGGACGAATGTTTCCAAGGGGGAGATATTGTAATACCCCAAAAAAAATCCAAACCAATATTAGAGCCATGTAAAAATCTCATGCATAGTACATCATGGTTCTTTTATAGTTTTATGAGTAGGTTAGATGTATATTAAGGCTTCAAATAAGTCCCAGCTATCAGACGAATCAAAACATTCCTTACCGATAGATTTTTTGAGAAGGATATCGGTATAGTCAACTTCAAATGAGTATATCTATCATTATAGTTGGAATTTTTGATCTCATGACCTATCAACAGATAGATAATTGAATTATCTTACCAACGATAC
>NC_061121.1:210643654-210653481 GCF_002878395.1 Capsicum annuum
TTTACTCCAGTATGTCAGGCTGGAAATAGTGTGACGACATTCGTGGTAGCTTACCACATTTGTGACGCCCTATCACGAAGGTCGTCAGCCTTAGGCAGAAACTAGCTCCTAAGTGACGAAATTCGTGGTAGATTACCATATTTGTGATGCGCTATCACGAAGGTCGTCAGCCTTAGGCAGAAACCAGTTCCTAAGTGACGACATTCGTGGTAGCTTACCATATTTGTGACACCCTATCACAAAGGTCATTATCCTTAGGCAGAAACCAGCTCCTAAGTGATGACATTCGTGGTAGCTTATCACATTTGTGATGCCCTATCATGAAGGTCGTTATCCTTAGAAAGAAACCAGCTCCTAAGTGACGACATTCGTTGTAGCTTACCACATTTGTGATGCTCTATCACGAAGGTCATCAGAATTAGGCACAAACCATCAATTCCAGCTCCTGTGTGACGACATTTTTGATGGACTGTCACATTTTTGATGCCTTATCACAAATGTCATCAGACTTAGGAAGAAACTACCAATTCCAGCTCCTGTGTGACAATATTTTTGATGGCTTGTGACATTTTTGACGCCTTGTCACAAATGTCGTCAGCTATGATTTTTAGCAACTGGGAATTTATTTCATAAGGGTATTTTGGTCTTTTCCTTCACCTTCCACGACTTATAACCCTAAAGAGGCATACTTTTCCCATTATTTTCTTTAGTTAAGAATTTTAAAAACCCTTTCTTACGCTTTCAACCACAAGATTAGGGTTTCCATCAAACTCATCTCTCAAAAGTAAGATTCAAGCCTTTTTCCAAGATAATTGAGAATTAAGTTTCACAATCCAAGAAATCTTGAGCAAATCTTCAAGGTTTCCTTTCTAAGGTATGCATAGTGTTCATCTATGGATCCAATCCGTTCATAGAGCTCAAGAACCATGTTTTAAATATTCGGCAGATCAGGAAAATTCTATTAATATGGTTACTGGTACATTACAGATCTTTCATGTGTATGTTTATGCTTTGCTAGATCCAGGGGCTTCTTTGTCTTTTGTTACTCCTTATATAGTAGTTGATTTTGGAGTCAGTCCAGAAATTTTAGCAGAGCCCTTATCAGTCTCTACCCTAGTGGGTAAAACTATCATAGCCCGATGGGTATACAAGAACTTCCCGGTTATGATATTTTAGAAAGTCACTTCAGCAGACTTATTCAAATTAGAGATGACTGATTTTGAAGTCAGTCGAATTAGAGCTAAATAATTTTGATGTTTTTCTCGGCATGGATTGGCTTCATTCCTGTTATGCCACAGTCGGCTGCAGAAACAGAATAGTCTAGTTCCAATTTTAGAATGAACCCATCCTAGAGTGGAAGGCTAGTGTATCTGCTTTCAGAGGTCAGCTTGTTTTTTACTTTTAGGAAAGGAAAATGATATCTAAGGGATGTGTCTATCATTTTGTTTGAGTTAAGGACTCTAGTTTTGAATCCCCCAGTCTTGAATCAGTCCCAGTCATGAGTGTATATTTAGATGTCTTTCCCAAAGATCTTCTAGGGATTTCTATCGAAAGGGAAATATACTTTGACATTGATCTTCTTCCAGATACTTAGCCTATATCTATTCTGCCATAAAGAATAGCACCAAAAGAACTCATAGAACTGAAAGAATAGTTGAAGGATCTCTTAGATAAGGGATTCATCAGACCCAGTGTGTCCTCGTGAGGTGCACCAGTCTTATTCGTGCGAATGAAAGATGGTTCTCTCAAAATATGCATAGACTACCGTCACGGTCAAGAACAAGTATCCACTTCCCAGAATCGATGACTTGTTTGACCAACTTTAGGGTGCCAGTTATTTCTCTAAGATAGACCTCATATCCAACTATCATCATCTTAGAGTCAGAGAATGTGACATTTCAAAAATATCCTTCCGTGCTCGGTATGGTCACTTCAAATTCCTTGTTATGTCCTTTGGTCTTACTAATGCCCCAACAACTTTTATGGACTTGATAAACCGTGTGTTCGAGCAGTACTTGGACATGTTTTTCATAGTCTTTATAGATGATATTCTTGTCTATTCCAGCAGTGAGCATGATCATGTAGACCATCTCAAAATTATACTTCAAACTCTCAGAGATCATCAGATATTCGCCAAATTCAGTAAGTGCAAATTTTGGCTAAGTCCTGTAGCATTCCTTGGCCATATTGTTTTAGGTGATGGTATTAGAGTAGATTCTTAAAAGACCAAAGTGGAAAGAAACTAGCCCAGACCTATCTCTCTATCAAATATCTGGAGTTTCTTTTGTTTGACTGGCTATTACAGATTAGTTTTTGAGGGATTTTCTTCTATTACATCCCTTCTGTCCAGATTGACTTAGAAGAAAGTCAAATTTCAGTGGTCAGATCCTTTCCAGAAGACTTTTCATGAGTTGAAGACTCGACTCACCTCAACCCTAGATTTAGCTCTTCCAGATAGTCCAAATGGGTTTGTAGTGTACTGTGATGCATCCAGAGTAGGTTTGGGTTGTGTTCTCATGAAGCATGGTAAAGTCATAGCCTATGCTTCTAGACAGCTTAAACCCCATGAGAAGAATTATTCTACTCATGATCTTGTGTTAGCAGCCGCAGTTTTTGCCTTAAAGATTTAGAGGCATTATCTATACGGAGTTCATGTAGATGTGTTCACAGATCTTAAGAGCCTTCAGTATGTCTTTTCTAAAAAACATCTCAATCTTCATCAGAGAAGATGGTTAGAGCTCTTGAAAGATTATGATATGAGTGTACTTTATCATTTGGGCAAGGCCAATGTAGTGGCCGATGCTTTAGTAGACTGTCTATAGGTAGTGTTGCTCATGTTGAGGATAGTAAGAAGAAGTTAGCTTAGGAAGTCCATTATCTTTCTAGACTAGGAATTCGCTTAGTCAATACAGAGAAGGGTGATATATAGGTTCAAAATAGTTTAGAATCATCTCTAGTTTCTGAGGTAAAAGAAAAGAAAGATAGAAATACTAGTTTAGTCAAGTTGAAAGAGTCAGTTAAGGATCATAAAGTGGAGGTTTTCTCCTAAGGTGGAAATGGTTTTCTGTGTTGTCAGGGTCATTTATGTGTTCCAATTGTAGATGAATTAAGGCAGTGAATTCTTACAGAAGTGCATGGTGCGCGCTACTCTATTCATCCAGGGGCCACAAAGATGTACTGCAACTTATGGGAGATCTATTGGTGGAGTGGGATGAAGAGAGATGTTGCAGAGTTTGTGGCTAAGTTCTCTATATATCAGCAGGTTAAGATAGAGCATCAAAAGCCTAGTGGACCTATGTAGGAGTTCATTATTCCTACTTAGAAGTGAGAAGAAGTTAACATGGACTTCGTGATGGGTTTGTCTTGAACTCGTCGTCAGAATGACTCAGTCTGGGTCGTTATGGATTGGATGACCAAGCCAGCTCATTTTCTCCCAAATCATACCTCTTATTTAGTTGAGGATTACGTTAAACTCTACATCAGAGAGTTGTTCAGATTGTACGGTGTTCCATTATCATTATCTCAGACAGAGGTACCCAGTTCACTTCTCATTTCTAGAAAGTGTTCCAAAAGGGTCTTGATACCTAAATTCATTTCAGTAAAACCTTTCACCCTCGGATAGATGGTAAAGTAGAAAGGACCATTCAGACCCTAGAAGATATGCTAAGGGCGTGTGCAATTGATTTCAAGGGTAGTTAGGATGAACACTTGCCTTTGATTGAGTTTACATACAACAATAGCTATTATTCCAGTATTCAGTTAGCTCCATTCAAAGATCTCTATGGTAAGATGTGTAAATCTCCAATCGGTAGGTTTGAAGTTAGTGAGGCCTTAGTTATAGGGCCTGACTTAGTATATGATTGCTTAGAGAAAATTCCAGTTGATCAGAGAAAGACTCTGGGCTACTCAGACCTGACAGAAGTCTTATGTAGATATGCGTAAAAAGGATCACGAGTTCTAGATTGGTGACTATGTATATCTAAATATATCTTCCATGAAGGAAGTGAAGAGGTTCGGCAAGAAGGGAAAGCTCAATACCCGATATGTCGACCCCTTTAAAATTCTCAGTCGCATCGGTAAGGTAGCTTATGAGCTCAAGTTGCCTTCAAATCTATCCTCTATTCATCCAGCCTTCCATGTATCTTTGCTCAAGAAGTGTATAGGTGACCCAGCAATTGTAGTCCCTATTTAGAGTATAGATGTTCAGAACAACCTCTCTTATGAGGAGATTCCAGTCAAAATTCTAAACTACCAGACTCGTAGACTGAGGAACAAAGAAGTCCCTCTATAAAGTTCTTTGGCAGAATCAGTATATTGAGGGAGCTACTTGGGAAGTAGAATCAGACATGCGTACCAAGTACCCTCACCTCTTCTTTGTCGACTCAGATCAAGCCCAAAGTAATAGTTCTCCTTAAGCTTTTAAGTTTTTATGTCTAGATTTCAGTTATGACTTGGTATCAGCTTCATGTTCAGGATTCCATTTTTTAAACTTGGTGCTAAGTACCATTGCATATCCAATTATACGTTCATGTATAAGATTAGTCATGTGTTCATGGATCAGACATGCATTCTCCTTGTGAGAAGACTCAGTTATTAGAAATCTCAGTTATGTAATCAGTTCTATCATGTATTAACGCATCAGATATATGTGATCAGCCTATCAGTACTCTCAGTCATGCATTCATGTATCAGCTCAGTCATAAAATCATGCATCAGATATGCATGCTCTATATGAATCTCAAAAATATCAGTTATGTAGTCATGTTTCTGTGTTCATGTTCAGTATATACTTCAGCTTATCATTTCTCCCCCTCATTCGGTCTCATTCGAGGACGAATATTCTCGAGGGGGAGATATTGTAATACCCTAAAGTTTTCTAACTAATTTTTCTCAAGAATGTCAAGTATTAGTTTCTAAATTGAATGATATTTATTACAATAGGAATTTTCAAGATTTTCACTTTTTGTCATGTGGCAAATTCAATAAGCTTTTCATCGAAATAAAATTCGCCTAAATACGATAGCTGGGTAAGAAGTTATGACTATTTCAAGTTCCTATCATAAAACAATATCATATTAGTCAGTGGCACACCGCACCACAGGAGAAAATGACAATTGTCAAATTTCAGTAGGGGTCTGCGATAGTGGCACATCACGCAAAACATCCAGGTCACAAATGAAGTGACAACGCAATGGCTCCGCATCGCGCCATCCCTCAATTTCCCAGTTGTCAAATTCCAGTTACACGGTGGGATAGCGCCGCATCGCGCTAGGGGTCCAATTTGAGAAAATATCAGTGAAATTAAAAGATGCATCCAGGGTTAAAAGGATCAATTTTTCACCCCTATTTAAGCCCTTTAACACAAGATTTAGCTATTTTGAACCCAAAATATACTAGTTTCTCTCAATTTTCTCTCAAGAACAAGATAGGGTTTCAATTTCAAGAAAATCTCTCCGTCAATCTTCATTAAATCAAGAACTAAGGTATGCGTTGTGTTGATTTATGGATTTGTTTCATCCAGAAAGCTCATGGATCCTATTTTAAATCATGAATTATGATATTTATGTTGTGGGTTGGTTGTAACCATGTTTATCTTGTTATATGATTCCCAAGTTAGAATATTTATGTGCTTTTCATGAAACTAAATTAGCATGTGAGTGAAATCCATAAATTGAATTATTTATAATGTGTCAATTTGATGGTTAGGCCTATGCCCTAAGGGTGCATGCAAGGTATTTGATAAAATGCCTAGGAGGATAGACATTATGCACTATAGCTTAATTGTGATCCAAAAGGACTTCCATGCTATTCTTATGTATTGAAATTGTTTGTCGAATTGCTCATAAGTTAGCCATATGAAATTATGCTATGTATACATGCTATCTTATTCACGTACCAAGCTATAATTATCAAATGCCCATGAAATATTTTCAATTATTGTATTATGGATTGTTGATGTTAAACATGTATTCAAGAATGTCATGACTTGTCAGTTTCCTTTTATCGAGTCCTGGGGGTACTTGTACCCAAAAAATAAAGTTGTGTGCCTAGATTCCATGTCATGTTTTCACAATATCCTCAGTCAATCCATGATCTATAGAACTCAGTCAGTTATGTGACTCAGGAAATCTCAGTAATATAGTAATCTCAATACTAGTCCATCAGTCAACGGAACTCAGTTAATTTAGTCCAGTTCAGTTTAGTAATCTATGATCAATGTCTATTCAGATGGGAGTAGGAATTAGCATCGAGTGAACTCAAGGATGGGAACACACACTATCAAGTAAGGGTATGATTCTTAGATGTCATCCTTGTGTTCCAGAACTATGTATTCAGGATAGGTTGAGACATCAACACTATCAGATGAGGGTTGATGAGGTGGATAAGCATTTTCAGATAAGGGCCCCACCATTCTCTTTTGGAGACACTGTCAGATAAGGGTCACTCATAGCTTGTCCTTACCGATTGTGTGGTATTAACACCCTTCCAATTGGGGTTATGGATTACACCCCAAAACAACTATAATGCATTATTTGGGGCATGTCGGTTACATAACTACTTCCCATAGTTTTAGTTATAGAATCAAGACTGTAAAATACAGTCAATCAGTCTCAGTATTAGAACTCAGATAGTTCTACTGAATTTAGGTCTGTTAGATATAGTCAACTCAGAACAGCACGAAACTCAGCTAGTTCCATCAAATTTAGGACTGTCAGATACAGTCACTCATGTTATCAATTATATCATCCATCAGACCTCAGTTATTAGTCATATTAGTTATCAGTAAATTTATGTTATCATGATCTCACATATAGTTACTATGTATTCATGCATGTATTCTCACGTTCATATTAGTTAGTTAGCTAGTATTGTTCGTGCATATAAACCCCTGCATTCAGACTACCTCACATACATATCAGTACATTCAACGTACTGATACATTTGCGCTATGGTGTCTTATACCATAGGTTTAGAAGAACGAGCTCTAGAGCATTATTAGCATTCCAGTCTCAACAGTCAGAGTTAGTAGTGATTCCTCATCTCTTGAGGACATGATCATTTATTTATTATCTCATTAAGTAATTTATTAGTTGGAGTTAGTTGGGAATATGTCCCATCAACTCCTCATTCAGATAGTTTAGTCAGTTAGAGGCTTTCCAGACTATTATGTTCAGACTATCATGTTATTTCAGTTTTGTTTTAGGTATTTTATACCCCATTCAGATGTTATATCTTTATAAGTTATGTTACAGTCTTGAACCTTATGGCCTTTTAGTTCATGTTTCTGCAATCATACAGTATATTATGCAGTATACAGGTACAATATCAGTCATGGGTTAGCTTATTTTCCTTCGGGGTCATGAGCACCATGTAGAATTTTGAGTACCAGATCTGAGGCGTTACATATACACTAGTACATACCATATGTTTAATGAAACACACACTTGAGCTTTCTTTGCTTAATTAAGTGGTGGGTGATTTAATTGGGTCAGTATAATTAAAAGTGGTGTAGTTGGTGATGAATTGGTGCATTGGGATTGTTCACATTTGTTGTTATTTTATCTACTCAAGTTCTTACTTTTCATGCACACCATATGTTTGTTAAAATGTCAATAATAGAGAAATGCCTTAAATAATTGTAAAGGTTAATATGAACTTTCTTTGGGCATTGTGTCATCATTTTTGGAGTATAGCTTTGAGTCCAACTGGTCTTAAGACTGGGATAACCGATGGTGTTTGGTTGAAGTTGTTCATGAATGTTGAGTCCATGGTACGATCGATTAGTGTCCGGGTGAAGTCTAGGTAACCCGAGAGACATGAATGCTTGTCTTGCACTATGATAGATTGGGTGACACCATTATTAAGGGTATAGGGCCGTTTGTGTTCCTATTGGTTCCATAAGTGTTTTATGAGTTAAATAAATGATATGTGAAATTGTGAGAAAAGAATCCCATGAATTTTAATGATAATGTTGCCTTGCATGCACCTAAGTTTTTCTTTAATTGTTTAGGAAGAGGCAAAAGTTCAAAAATTCTTTCCAAATGTCATTGGCAATAAATAAAATGATTTGAGAAAAACCAAAAATATAGTTTTCTTTGTAAAAAAGATCAAGGATGTGTTTGAGCTTTCTTTTGAGTGAGACCATTAAATTCTATTTTGGGTCTCTCTCTTTACAAGGATGATTCCTTGACTTGGAGATACTTATTAAGCTTAAATTGCTCAAATTGGTTGGGAGATTAACTTTTTGCTCTATCAGTACAATGCCATGTGTGGTGAGATTTTTGAATAATTCTTATATATATGTGTAGTCTAGAAATTTTCCCGAGTGTGTTCAGAGTGAAATCCTAGACAAGCTTGGTTTGGAGAATGACCCGAGGCCATTTTTGACCCTTCACATAGCGAAAATTCCACCTTAACATTTTTCCTAGTTAATCCCTTTGAGCCTTTTTGTCCATTTTTATTTCTTTTTGAAATAATAACCTTGCTAAAACACCTAACCCTTTTAAAATCTTCTTTTTGGCACTTAACCTTCTTTGATGAATTGAATTATTCGAAGTAATGGAATATAGGCAAAAGCCTAAGTTTGGGGGGATTAATGTGACGTGCTAAGATGAGCCAAGAAAGGTGTATGTAAGGTGGTCAAATTATGTTCTTATGGGACAAGAGACATAATTGATGGTAAAGTTAATTAGCCTAGCCCATAAAATGTGATGAGAAATGAGGCAAATACGGGGGATAAGAAGTGCTTAAAATTAGAAAGCCTCTTGAAAAATCCAAAGATATGAAGAAAGAAAATGGTGGATTTGAATTGTTTTGTAAATGCTAACAAAAAAGAGAAATATAGGAAATGATTCGAAGGAGAATAAGGTGATATTTTGAAAATCTTGGGCTAGAAGGGGTCGATAAATTGCATTTAAGGAGGTATTTTAGTCACTTGATCCATAGATATTCATTCCCACACTTTAAACCATCATCTTGACCCACAAGACCTTGGTGATTCCAAACTAGGTAAGTCTACATTAGTGGCAAAAAACACAAAGGGCAAGCCTATGGTTCTACTTATTGTACTTGAATTTCTTTGCGAGAGTGAGTGTGAATTCTTTTATTATTTGAGCTCCTTTAGAAATTTCAATGTCTTTTGTGTGTGTAGACCTAACTCTTGCTCATGAGTGATATTGATACTTTGGAGTACATGGTGAAATCTTACTCTCGATACGGGTAAATGGGTGAAATAAGTTGCATTGTGAAGATTGAGAATTTTTTTGAAGATTTTATGTTTCCTCTTAAGATGCTTTGTTGATTTGGAAGATTCATTTGATACAAACTTACGTCCTTGCTTCATAATATGTGATTATTGAAAAATTTTGGTTCACTTGTTGCCATGACATGTTTGTAAAGTCTTTGTAGAGCTTTGTTAGCTTAGTCCTTTAGTATAATTTTATTTTGGGTGGAATTGAGTTAAATAGACTATCTTGTTGAATTGTTCTTGGTTTCTTGAGGACAAGCAATAGTTTAAGTTTGAGGGTGTTGACAAGTCATTAATTTGACAACTTACTAACATTTTTAAGCCTAAACTATCATGCTTTTTCATTGATTTGTTGTTACTTTCTTACTTAATGATCATTTGTGTAGGTCAAAGTGAAATGAGAAGATGATCAAGAAAACTTACTAAAAATTAGCTAAGGAGAAGGTGAAAGAGAAGAAATGTGAGCAAAAAGAACAAAAGCTTAAATTTCAGTCCCAGGAGTCGACCCTCAGTTACTGCGATCACGGCCTGAGGGTCGTGATAGCCATCAGTCACTAAGTCAAGCGGAGTGCGATCCCGA
>NC_061121.1:210656481-210684315 GCF_002878395.1 Capsicum annuum
CACACCATCTTTTATCTTATCTATTATCCTTCATCTTCAATTTATCTTAGTTTTAGGGTTTTGTTTTCTTTGGAGCTTGGACCTTAAATTTGTACTAATTTGAGACAAGAATTAATTAGACAAACTCCAAATTATAGATTTGGAATCACCTATTTAAGATTCATTGGATTTTAAAGTGTGGCCTGCCTTGTATTTATTTTTGATGAATAACTTTGATTGAAATCTTGGTATATTTGTATTTATTTATCTTTATGATTTGCTGGTCTACCACTTGGGGTTATGTTTGAGTAGGATGCAAGTGTGTGGATATTGATTCTTAGCTTTAATTTATGGTTAATGTTGATGGGTTTCACAAATGTTTGAATGCAAAATGGGAATTGTTGGTGAGAACCTCAATTTTCCCTAAAATTTCCACATCATCCTTGAAAGAGGGATGTGGGTAGTCTAGATCCTACATAATCCTTGAAAGAGGGATGTAGGTGACATAAACATTTGTGAACAATAATGTAGATGGTTGTTATTCCGGTTTTGTTGTCTTAGAAATAAGGATAAAATGTGGAATTACTATCTCTTGAACATTATCCTAGATATAGGGATGCTTAATTAAGGTTTTTGGGTTGATTAGAATGTCAACACCCGTGAGGTATTCAAAAGAATCTATGGGTGAAATTTCGGTGTTTTGTTGAAAGACTAGCACCGAAACTCCGAACGTGGCCTACCCACTCACACATATTAATAAAATTAGATGTTACTTTTAATATATCAGCACACACTCATTTTCTTCAAGGAAAACTTAATCCCAAGATTCATTCTTAATAGGTTGCACTCTAATTATTCTTAGCCTTAAGTTAGTTTTCTTGAAGACCAAAAATAAAATTGTTTTATACTTTTGAAAATCTTCTAAACATTCCACCAAACCACTTGTATCCTAAGTTTGAATCTAAGAAGTAACTTTCATTTTGAACTTACTCAATTGCCACTCACATTGTTCCTTGTGGATTCGACCCCGAATCTTGTTGGGTAATTATATTGACAACTACTACCTTTCACTTAAACTGACATGTAATTTGAGCGTTATCAAACAACCTCAGGACCCTACACTCTACATCCCTTCAATAATACTACTCTATCTTTTCACTATAATCAAACAATCTTAGGTCATCATCAAGGAGTACTAGCCACATAACACAATAGTTTCTATATCTATCGATCATAACATTCAAGCCTACCTTTAATACACCCACTTTATGGATCTCCCCACCAAAAACCAACATCTTCAAATATTTTCACAAAGATTTTCACCACGTATCTCATTCCTAACTATTTCACATAACTAAAGTTTATCTAACTTTTTTCTCTTCATTCATAACCTCAGCTCGAGTAGTCACACCAAAATTTTTCTGAATAAGAAACATCTACTCTCTTATCTAAATCATTACTCCACTAAACACCACTATCATCATCATCATAACATGAGGAATACCATCAAGAAACTAGTGTACGAGTATCAGGGATAGGAGTGACACTATTCGGTTATAACGTATACTTGTTGCACTACTCAAGATAGGTTTTGAGAGGTAAGATGTGATACAATAGGCATAAATCATGTATCAAACACCAAGATCATAAATAGAGGGTCGTTCAAGAATGAGTTCTTAGGACCAGGCACAGTGAGAAATATGAATGCATATATCATGTTTTATAACTTAAATTTGGGATTCATATATTTAGGGGATAAGACAAAAATTGCTACTTAAAGTTATTGCTTCTCATTTTAAGAACTGAAAATGGCCATGGGTTTGCACAGATAGTATTACTTTGGACTAGACATAACATAAAATGAGTTGAAAACATACAGAAAGTATGGTTTCTTAGAACTAATCTTAAAGTGAGACATGGGTTTATGGATCATGAGCATCATAATATAGATTTTGAATTCTTGGAAGCTTGGATTGTTGAGAAACATTATTACTTCTAGTTCAGGGGTCGGAGCATGGATATAAGTTGCATAGAGAAATCAAAATTTAGGCATAGGCATGATTTGTATACATACGACCTTGGTAGAATGTCCTTTTAAACTTAAGTGGGAGAAATTTTCTAGAATAAGAATATATTTATCACGACTCTTCCCTGAAATATGCAACTATGAGAAAATTCAAGGTCTGTCTTAGTTCATCATCCCCCCCCCCCTTTGATCAAGGTCACTATCCTAGACTTGCTGACATATCCTCTCTTTAAATATATAGTACAACATTCAACATAATAGGGGGTTTTAGTATACCCATGAATGCTAGACCCGCCCTGATAAACTATAATAGAAAAAGTACTAACTTCTTGCTATGACATTCCTTCCGGGGGTAATAATCTTAACTTTATCTAGCCTCCAAAGTCACCATCTTATAACTAATATTTTCATGGGCATTCATATTCACTTTCTCTAACACTTAACAATTTAGTCTCCTTTTCTTAGTCTACTAGCATCATCCCTCTAATTTTATGTCACGCCAGTTTGAAGGAATTTAAATCTATATCAAGAGGTTCAAAATTATCTATCAAGATCTATAATTCCATCAATTCATTTCTAAATAATATTTAATTATAACTACCTAGCCTCCTAAATAAGAAACAAATTGAGAACACTAACTAAATACACATAGCGTTTATAACTTAAAACCTCACCTAAATTAAACTAACTTAGGTATAATCTTTCCTTATAAACTTAAGGTTGCTGCTCATCTAATGACTTAGCCATAATTAATTGCTTTCATTATTAGTCCTCATGTATATATATCACAACTACACACTCAAACTTTTCATACGGTGATAACCTAGGATATTGCACACATCATATATCACTATCCACGAGATACCCTTCTTTTTACCCCAATCAACATCTAACATTCCAACTTAGTATCTAGAATCAATAATGGACTACCAATGAAACATCCCACATATTATGCTAGTCCATCAAAACAAATGACAAATTAATCAACCAAAATTTATTATTTCACTTAACTGCGACTTAAAAATATAATTTTTTTCCACAACATTACTACTACACCTTAATGTTCACTACACCTTTTCTCACATACTATACTAGTTTACAACTACTATAGAAAAAGAGAATCAAAGGGGTAAAGTCACTTATTAAAGATAGCCGGTCTTAATATTTTAATATAACCCATTGCAGTCTATTAAGTATATTCTACTTCCTCACATTATATCTACTTACCCATGTATACATTTAAACTACCTTCAAAATTCTATAAACACCATTAAGTCCCTCTTTCTAAGATTTCCCCAAAGAAGTCTAAATTATAAATTATTAGTCGTAATATGCTCCCATTCATAACCTATGAATGATTTCAATACTACCATAATATCCATCATGAAATCCTTCCCTATTTCATATAAGTTGTAAATCATCATAATGAATCACTTTATTTACTAACTATAATATAGTCTACAAATCTTGCTACAACCTTAGCCAATCACCATAAAGGGCATATCTCCTTCACTCAGTTGTTATAGACTACAACTATCTTCTTTACTCAAAAGTTATCTTCACTATAACTTCTAAACTTATGACCTTTTGGCGCAGGATCACTTGGTTTCTCTTAGCTTATAACACTCTATTTAACACTATCTCAGGTGACAACATTACCCTAATATAAAGTTATCTGTCTTCCCTCTTAAGCATGACATCTCCAACAAAGTTTTTAAAAGGGATTCAAATACATATCTCACCTTAACTCAACCGCATGACTCATAAAGATAGAATTATATTCTAAATATAAATAAACTTTGATTAGCTAACGGTCTCTTTTCATGTTCTTATGTAGTTTCATATCTTTTTGATGATACAATCAAAAAGGGCCTCATTGCTAGAAATCTTATCTTTTGTAATTGTATCACCTCGATAATGAGGCATAACTGAATTTGAGTTAGACTAGTATTTGGATAACTTTTTTATGGATAACACTATTGAACGATCTAGAGTATGAAAGAAGATAAAACATTTCCTAAATGTCTCACAACCTGAACCCTAAAAGTATGGCGCGCTACGTAACCATAAAATGGACTATGCTCGATATGGATTTGCAGACACCTTGACCTTAAACTATGCTCTGATACCAAAATTGTCACAATCCGAGTCGAGTCCTTGACCGCAATGAAAATCTCAAACTATGAAGGTCCGATAAATCCCTTAGCATTCTATTGTAAGCAAATTCATTAGGGATATAAAAAATATAATAAGGTTCAAGGAAACTTATAAACAGACTATCAATAAAGTCACAACAATACATCTATCTAATATCGTCTATGAAGCCTCTACTAAAGATTAACTATCTAGGCAAGGACAAGGCCTCGGTCTGAACGTAAATTCAAAAGCATTAAATATTTAAATATAACACCTTCCAAAATATGTAGGTCTCACCCAGTCTGATAATGTATTAAACAAATCCTATGTTACGATGGACCATGAGAATGGTCCTTCGATCCTACATTATGAGATAATGAAGTTGCCCGGGGACAATCAATACTAGAAATATATTAGCATATAAAACAACCCAAAATATATATACTTTATACAAAATAGTTCTGAGTATAGAAATAAAATCACAATATAAAGTCAAAACACGTGGGCATAAATAAATACTCCAAGTAATCACTTTAAACATAACTCAACTCTTTCTTTAATTCGAAGTTAGATGGTATACCCAACATGGTCTGAAAAACCCCACAAACTATGCATTGTCTGACACTAACTTGTCAGTCAAGCCCGCAATTTGAGTTTGCCGTAAGGATTGAAATGTCTGTTTTGGTATACCAAGCATGAAACAAGTATACAATGATTATATCTATGTTATCATAGGATAAATCTTGTATCGGCAACACATGATTTTGAGCAATGAGTCTTTCAGCTCGTACCTTCTCGGTTAGCTATCTAACTCTTTTTAAGCACATATTTAGCCTTTTAAAATAAGAATCTTTCTTATAACATAGTCTGTGGTTTAAAATGGAAATTGTCTGATTCAGTATCATCATACCAAGACTTGTATAGTCCCATATTTCATGTTACATATTCTGTTTCACCTCATACATGTCATGAATCATTTACCAACATAAGGTATTACAAAGGTCAAATAGTAAAGCTCTTTCAAATCAATATAGTGATTTAGGTATAAGCATTTCTCATTCACGAATCTTGTAAAAACTTTAAGAGGGACTCACCCTCTTTCAATTGTATTCAAATAACTACCATAGAAAAACAAGAGCAATATCAACACGTGAAATACTCTTCGAAACTATTTACATGACTAATTAAGCACAAAAATCATTCATGACCTCATTGTTTTCATCAATCACAATATAGTGTAAAAATATACATAACAAAGTTCAAAATTGAGGCATAAGTACGAATTTGAAAACATACTCTAGTAGTTATATGGAATCCCATAATTTACATACCAAAAAGAATTTACAGGAAACAAATTGACACCTCACAGATTTTAGGTCGTTCGACATATAATTTTCATGATAAAACAAGAGAATTTAAAATACAATAAACACCAATCAAATTTGTATAAATAATCAATGTATAAATTGTTAAAATAAATATTTGAAACTCAACCTTTTCTTCATTCAACAAATAATCGACACACTAGTCAAATGCATAATCTCCATCATAAAAAAGAATTCATAATTCATGCTCTTCAAATCATTTCAAGACCCATATATATACTAGTTTAACCGCATGTGCCTAGTACGTATAACATTTAATCATTTAAAATTAAATAATTTTATCTATTGCGAAGAGTATTAATAAAGTGTAAAAAGTTCAAACCACTTTTCAAAGATCCTTCACACTTTAATTGAATAATGTGACGTAAACATATATGTTAGTGTAAGCACATACATATTTTATCACCAAAAGTTTCAAGTGGTTGATGGATCGTTACTTTTACGTTTACCATGCAGTACAACTTTTCTCGCTGCCAGAGACTAGGAGAGACACATCAATTTGAACCAATTGTGATGCAATTATTTTCTTATATTTAAAATCTTTCCTTGTTTTTAATGTCAAATATTTATAAAATTATTGATTATATTTTTATTGTGTACTTAAAAATTTTAAAAATTTGGTACTTCTTAAATTTTTTTTATTCTAATGCTTTTATATTTGTTTCTAGATTTCTCAAATCTTCTTAAAATAAAACTTAGGTTATTTAGAATTCATTAACGAATGAAAAAGGTATTAGTTGTCATTAGTTTTGATGACTTCTAATAACAAAAGGTTTTATCATAAATATATTTAATTAATATTATATGTATACATATATTATATAAAAAAAAATTAATTTCAAGTCTAAGAAAACATGATTTTTGAGCAAAACGGTCCTTTAACCTTATATAACTCCCCTAACCCATTTTTTAACCCTAAAATCATCCTAAAGTAAAAATCTCCCCAAATCCCTCATTCTCTTCCTCCCAAGAACATCTGGAGGAATTTTTTAATTTCAAAGCTCGTAGGTTCAAAATCAAGGTTCTTCTTTAATTTATTTTCGTCAAAAGGTATGTAGAATGATCTTACCACTGATTTATTAAGAGAAAACATATTTTTATGTTAGGTAAAGGAGGGGTCACACTGTAGGCCCAATCACATGGCTCAGCTGTGCTATGTGCGGTTAATCGCGCACCTTAGATTGTATCTCACTAAGACACTCATAATATTTTGCTTGAAACTCGGGTTGATAAACAGTTAATTGTTTTGGAAAGAAGACTCAAATATCTTTAATTTGGTATATAGTAGGCCAGCTAACTCATTATATTCTACGTTTAATTGTCTTTGAAAGTTGAGCCAAGTAATAATGTCTATTAAAATTTAATCGGTAGGAAAGTTCTCAACTCAACTTTGAGTTTGGAAATTTCTATGACCTCAATCCATCTCCAAAGATGTTCCCACTCAAAATAATTAATAAGGGACTGATATTCACACTTATATCTAAAAAAAATTATTCGGTTCGGTCTATACACGCAGGGAGGACAATTCAAGTTGTAGTCCGAATATATGGGGTGCTACACACCAACATTATACACAAATTTTCCATTTATAAGATTACATTGAGGATCATCAAAGGGTGTCATAAACATAACATTAATTCCCAAGAGTTATGGGGGAAGATCAAAAGGAAAGATTATGGAGGATCTGGAGTTAGTATCATAATGATTAAGAAGTTGTGGACGATTTATATCTAGAATAATGGACATCTACATAAAATGTATTTTTATAACAGTTTAAGAATATAATTGGTAAAAAATTAATAGCAACTTTAAAATTGAGAAAACAAAAAATCAGTGATTTTAGAAATTGTAAGTAACATAAACTAATAAACATGTGGGAAAAATATATGTGAACCGTATCTATTTAAAGTGAGAGGAAAGGGGCGGGGCTGAAGCACAGTTTTTTTGTTAAGCAAGGGGGGTTCGGTAGCTTTAATTCTTCGCAAAATATTTGTGGATTTGTCCCGCAACCACATAAAAGAGATAACAACATGGAATTCACGTTGAATGGAGCATTAATAATTGTCCTTGAGGTGCCTGCCTATTCGATTATGATAATTAAAAATATAAATATATTTATCATTTTTATTTTGACTGGTGCAACAACATACATAGTAAATTTCCACATGAGGGGTTTAGTAAAGGTAAATTGTACGTGAATTTTATCACTACATCATAGAGGCAGAGAGGTTGTTTCCAAGAGTCGGCCCTCGAACCAAGTGCAAAAAATCTAAGTTCAAGAAACAAAATAATGAAGAAAGTATATCATTTAATAAGGAAAGTAGTGCAGAGCCTACACAAAAGAAATAATAACCGCAACAAAATAATATGGTGATCAAGACCCAATACACAACATATGATGATAGATATCAAATGCAAGAACTACAAGGATGCCAATAATACTATGACAGACATCAACCACCGTAAACCTCCTAAAGTCACAACACTCTACTCCCTACTAAACTAAAAAAAATGAAGGAAATGTGTCATTTAAGTCTTAAATGAAGAACTGTTGACAATGACCAACTTAAAGGGTCAAATATATTTAGAAAACTTAACTATGTTAATTGTGGACTTGATTAATATTTTCAAAACTTTCTAATCTTTTCAAAAATACAAATCAACCCACACCCCTCTCCTCTCCAAATAAATTGTCTCTCTTTTCTCTCTAGACAGTTTCTCCAATTAACAGTTCTACAAAATTCTTCTTTCAATCCCTAGCGACTTCAACCTCCAGTGAGAAATAGTTAGGCTTCAAGTTATTTTTTGACTTTCAACCATCAATCGACGTGATAAACTTACTCTCTGGCCACAACAACTTTGAGTTTTTCATCGTCCCTTTTTTTCTTTCACAGGTAAAAAATTATAGCCTATTTAGTTTTGAAGAAAAAGAGAAACTTGAGTCAACTTCTCTTCTACTATTGGTGAACAATTTCAATATTGTTGCTTTAATTTGAAATGTGGTCTGAATAAAACCCTAATTTCTTATATTTTTTCTCTTCTCTTTTCGGAGTGAAATATGATTTTTTGTTGTTTGTTGCATTTTTAAAGTTTGATTTTTGTTGTTTGTGTTTGTATAAACAAAACAATGATGTTGGTGTTTTGTGTTGCACCCGTTGCTGGGTTAATTTGTTCTTGTTCTTGGTAAAATTTATGATATTATTGTTTTATTGAACAAAATCATTCTACTGTTTGTTTTTTTTTGCAATACACTAACCATCTGATACAACAAATTAACTATCTGGTGCAACAGATTAACCATCTGATGCAACAAATTAACCACCTGATACAATATATTTATCATCTTATGCAACAGATTTACCATCGGATAAAAAATATGATGCAATAAATTAACCGTCAGATTAAAAATTTGATGCAACAGATTTACCATTGGATAAAAAATTTGATACAACAGATTTACCATTTGATGCAACAGATTTACCATTTTATGCAATAGATTAACCATCTGATACAATTGATTAACAATCTAATGCAACAGGTTTTCTATTTGATGCGATGAAGGAACCATAGGATTAAAATCTAATGCAACAGATTAATCATCTGATGCAATGTATGAACCTTCTGTTGGATAAAATCCTATCAACATTCCAATAGGACATGTTCAAGACTTGATTTTTTGAACTAATCATTCATCTATCGCGATAGATGATCCTTCTTCTGGAAGAAATCTAAACAATATTGACCGTTGATAAATATTCCTACAAATCACTTATATGTTGCAACAAATGTCTAATATATCACGCAAGAAATGAGTATGCGGTCAAGAAATGAGTATGGGCTCATGTACATGATTAAATAACTGACTGAATAAATAACATGAGATAATTGATACATGGTATGCATAAAAGCTGTAAAATCTAAGGATGCATGACAAGCATATAACATATTACTGAAATAGCCTGTAAACTGAAGTACTTAAATACTGATACTAAATAACTGATAACTGTATGCTATGGTCAAACAAACCTGAAACTAAACTCTGTACTGAATATTGAATTGGGACTGTAGGAGCTAGCTATAACCGACATACCCCAATGTACTATCAGGGTCCAACCTGTAACCCCAGTTGGAAGAGCGTTAGTACTGTGCCATGGGTACTAATAATGGCTGTATGGATACACTAATCTGATATCTCGAAGAATGTGGGTGTTATGCCTAACTGATGGGGGACCCCTCTAAGTCTACAATGGCACTTTAGGTTTGGAACATAGGGACTTCCACTAACATCTTATGCCTACTGACAGGGGAGACAAGTGCCTCATGCCTATTGACGGGGGATACACCATCCCTATATTTACTCGATTTGAATGATATGATAACTGACTAAGCTGACGATACTCTAATATATACGAAACTATTTTGAAAATGCTGAGACTAGGTAAACACTAAGTTTTCAGGTATTCATAACCCCAGGACTCGATAACATTACCAGTAGAAATATACTAAAGCTTCAAAAGCATGATAAGTAGTCATTGTTCAAAATTCATCTCTTTGAAATTTCATCAAACACTTGAGGGTCATAAAGTTAAAGCATGAGAATAGTTAAATCATGGCATAATAACATAATTTCAATACAAAAATAATGGGTTAAGGATTTAACATACAAATATCATCCTTCAAACGGGTAGGCTAATTCCAACAAAAACACATGTAAACATGATATAAAATTGAAATTCATGGAAGTTCATGGATATAATTCATAAAAACATGTAAAGGTCATGATTTTAAACTTTAAAATGGATTCTTTGACTCCATGGGTTAAAAGGACCCATGAATGAACATCTAACATACCTTAACTTATGAATTTTTGTTAGTTCTTGGTAATTTCTTGAAGCTTGAACTTGGATTTGAAGAAGCTAGGGTTTTGGCTCTTGAGGGAGTTTGTGAAAAGATGAGTGATTTATCCCTTTTGGGACCTTAATCTTGTGTTATGGGTAAGGTAAAGTAAGGGAAAAATGACTCAAATACCACCACAAACTTGGAATTAATTAAACTGAACGTGGCCAGTGAGGCGGTAAATGATGCACCGTATCGCTCAGTCGACGCATTAAGCGTCGCGCCGCATTGCACCGGAACAATGCTATAAGTGGTGTGCCATGTACATATCACCCTGAATCTCTAGTTTGAAGATCCAAACAAGCCTCAAACCTCGTTCGAAAAATCCAAAACTTACCCGAGACATGTTATCGATCGCCCCGATCATGAATCAACTTAAAAATCGACATTCTAAGATCGAAAAAGTTAGAATTAAAAGCATCAAAGTTTAAGAGGCTTTCAAAATGACTAAGTATTAACACTTAGTGAAATTTTCTAAGCCTTGGACCTCTTTAGCAAGCAAGAGTGAGCTGAAACGTGCTAGGATCTTACGGGGTCTTATAATATCTACCCCTTTGGAATATTTATCCTCAAATGAGATTGGTTAAGTTGAGAATTACTGAGGTACTAAGATTACATGCTGAATATGCTCAACTGAAACATGGGAACTGACTGAACTGATTCGTGAATGCATTTCATAACATAAATATGATCATATGGACAGGACTGATGATCATATTTATGTTATTACCTCAGTAAATCTGAGTTTGTGGAGAAAAAGTATGGGTATTTAGTTTGTATATTTTCCTCTGCTTCCCAAGTGGCTCCCTCAATGGGCTAATTCCGCCAAAGAATTTTTACCAAGGGAACTTCTTTGTTCCTTAGCCTGCGAATCTAGAGATTTAAGATTTACACTGGGACTTCTTCAAAAGAAAGGCTATCATGAACATCTACGCTTTCTAAAAGAACACCGACAGCTAGATCACCAATACATTTTTCAACAAAGAAACATGAAACACTAGGTACACTAATGCCAAATCTGCAGGCAACTCAAACTCATAAGCTACTTTTCTAAAGCGTCTCAAGATTTTGTAAGGACCAATATATTGGGGACTAAGTTTCCCCTTCTTTGTCCAAACCTCTTCACCCCCTATATGAGAAAGATTTTTAAATAAACCAAGTTTCCAACTGCAAACTTGAGATCCATTATATGCATATCCGTATAGGATTTCTAATGGATTTGGGCTATCTTAAGACTTTCTCTAATTGCATAAACTTTGTCAAATGCATCAAACACTGAATCTGTCCCTATCAATGCGGTCCCACCTACCTCAAACTAACCAATAGGATATCTGTATATCCTCCCATACAGAGCCTCAAAGATAGCTATCTGAATACTAAAATGATAATTGTTATTGTAGGCAAACTCAATCAATGGCAAGTGATCATCCCACTGTCATTAAAGTTGATAACATAAGCTCGCAATATGTCCTCTAGGGTTTGAATGGTTCTCTCTGCCTAACCATCTGTCTGAGGGTGAAAGGCTATACTGAAACTATAATGCCTCAAATCTGGTACCCAGAATGCCACACGGTGCCCATGAACCTAAAGGACATAAGCTAACCCATGATAGATATCTATAAACTGAGCATTAAATAATAGTAATAATATCATAAATGCAGAAACATGAACTAAAAGGCCATAAGGTTCAATACTAGTACATAACTAAAAAAAATATGGTATAACAATACCAAAACAACTGATATAATTATCTGAACATACTGTAGTCTGAAAGCCTCTAAACTATCCAAATAAGAAGTTGATAGGATATGTCCACAACTAACTCCAATCACTGAAATAAACTAAAAATTGAAATAGTAATGTGATCATCATGTCCTTGAGGATGGGGACTCACTACTAACTCTAATCGCTGAACTGGAATGCTACTGGTTCTCTGGAGCTCGTGTTTCTAAACCTATGGTATAAGATACCATAGCATAATGCATCAGTACTTTAAATGTACTGGTATGCAAGTAAGGTAGGCTAAATGCAATAGGTTCATATGCATGAACAATACTAACTGACTGACTAACATGAACGTGATAATACATTCATGTATACGTAATTGTAACTGGATCATGATAGGACTGAATATTGAGTTCTAACGACTGAGTCACTAATGAGTGAGAAACTGATACTGTATTACTAAATACTAAGGGACTGATACTATGTTATTGATACATGGATAACTGTGTCTGACAGTTTTAATTATGAAAAACTGGTCTAGTTGACTGTATCTGAGTCCTAAAGCTGAATACTGATAACATAAGTTCTGATAATTGATATAACTAATAACATGAGTGACTGTATCTGACAGTCCTAAATTTGATGGAAATAGCTAAGGTCCATACTATATCTGAGTAACTGAATCTGAGATTAGTCCTATCTACTAGGTGATCTCTACATAGGATGATACCGTTACTGATTGACCATAGTTGAGATCAGTCCTATCTAGTGGGTTATCCTAGAGTCTATTTATAATGATAAGGATTGACTATATATAACAGTCCTAAATCTATACTACTGAGCTGAATTGACTATATCTAACAACCCTAATTCAGTAATTAAAATTATGGGATATATTCATCTAACCGACATGTCCCATACTAAGCTAACTGGGGTCCAACCTGTAACCCCAGTTGGAAGGGTGTTTGTACCACACTACTGGTAAAGAAAACTGCTGTCGAGTCAGTCCTAATCTAGAGGGTGACCCCTGGGATCAGTCCTATACATTTAACTACACTAACAGGTGATCCCTGAGTATGTCAGTCCTATATAATGGGTGACATATCGTACCTATGTTGGCTACGTAGTTCTAAAACTTAGGGATTGCTTCTATGGATCTCAGTTCTATCTAGCGGGTGAGTCCCCATCCCTAGGCTTGCTTGGTGCTGAATCCTACTCCCATCTGAAAGACACTGAACTAATTAATTGAGCTGAACTAATTAACTGAACTGAACTGATACTAGTGGTATTTTTTAGCGAAGCTAAACTGAATTTACTGAGTTCCATTGACTGACGGAATGTACTAAGTTCTAAGGAGTGACTGAGAATATTGAAGTTACTGAGATTGACTGGGAATACTGAGGTTACTGACATTATTGAACTACTGAGGTTATTGAGATTTCTGAGATTTCCCGAGTCACATGACTGACTGAGTTCTATAGATCATAGCTTGACTGAGGAGATCGTGAAAACATGACATGGCTTTAGGCACACAGCTAAAGGTTTGGGTACAAGTACCCCCAGGACTCGATAAGAAGAAACTGACATAGCATGGCTTACTTTAACACATGACCAATAACACAATTCATAATTCATATATTGAAGCACTTCACCAAACAGGTGATATACAGAAGCTTGTACATACATAGGGATTTCATGATATAATACTAGTTGGGCATTGTTCCTTCATCTAGGCATTTAATCAAACACATGGTAGGCATAGCACATGTAGACAATATTATACAACAATTAATCACGCTGATTCATCTCTTATTTCGTCATCCTAGGGTTTATTCGTAGGTTCACATGAATATACATCTATACAAATCAATTCAACATAATATTGATCACCTAACATGGATTTGAATTCAATTGATCATTCTCAACATAAACAAAACAAACCCAACATGAAATTCATAAAGAAATTCATAGACTTAAACTTAGAGAAGAGATTCTTGGGCTTCATGGACGAAAAGAGTCCATGAATGAACACTACGCATACCTTAGCTTATGATTCTATGAAGATTGATAGATAGATTCTTGAAATTTGACAGTGAATTCCCTTGGAATTGAACCTTCTATGAAAACCCTAGGGCTTGTTCTTGAGAGTTTTTTTTTAGAGTAATTGAGTATAAGTTTCTAAATTATGGCCAAATCTCTTGTTATAAGGCTTATAAAGGGTGGAAAATTAAACCTTTTAACCCTAGGACATGTATTTAATTTGTGAGAAAATTTCTCGATTTTCATCCTTGGTGCGACGCGCCACTATCGCACCAAGTCACTGGAAAGTGACAAATGGGAAATTGCACGATGGCATAACACGGAGCTATCGCGTTGCCACCTTGTATATGACCTAGAAGTTTGGCGTGGTCCTCCACTATCATGGAGCAACACTCAATATTGACAATTGCCATTCGATTTATCTTCGCGATGCACTGAAGGCTCAGGTGATACACTGTCTCACTAAAAAGGCTCTAACTCTTCACCCGGGTGTCGAATTTGGGAGAATTTAGCATAGATGGAAAGCTTATTCGATTTCCCACATGATAAAAAGTGGATTCATCTTTCAAAGAAGGCTTCTAATATTATTGGGAAAAATTTTCAAGCTAGGAAAAGTATGGGACTCCATGCAACCTAACCAACTCTCTAACATAGAGCTTGGCATAATCCTCAACTGAATAAAATGTATGGGCTGGCAAGAAATGGGTTGATTTGGTCATTCTGTCTACAATAACCAGAATTGAATCATGTTGATGGTGTGAATGAGGAAACCTTTTCACAAAGTCCATGTTCACCTCTTTCCACTTCTAAGTGGGGATGTTGAAATCCTGCATAGTGGTACTAGGTCTTTGGTGCTCAACCTTAACCTGCTGACAATTAGAACACTTGGCTACAACATATACAATATCTTTTTTCATATCACTCCACCAATAAATTTCTCACAAATAATGGTACATCTTAGTGGCTCCTGGGTGAATAGAGTAACGCGCACCATGCGCTTTTACGAGAATTCATTGTCTCAAACCATTTACACACTGCACACACAGTCTACCCTCACAATGCAACACGTCATCTCCCCCTTAGGAGAAAACCTCTACCTTCTAATCTCTGACTGACTCCTTCAACTTCACAAGACTAGGGTCCCTATCTTGCTTTTCTTTTACTTTAGCAACCAAAGAAGATTTCAAACTATTCTGAATCTAAATACTACCCTCATTCGAGTCAACCAAGTGATGCCTAACCTAGCCAACTGATGAACCTCCTGAGCTAACTTCTTCTTATCATTCTCAACATGAGCCACTCTACCCATAAACAATCTACTAAGGGTATCTGCCACTACATTGGCCTTGCTTGAATGATACAAAACACTCATATCATAGTCATTCAATAATTCTAACCACCTTCTCTGATGGAGATTTAAATCTCTCCTTGAGAACACAAACTACAAGCTTTTATGGTCCGTGAACACATCAACATGCACCCCAAACAGAAAATGCCTCCAAATTTTAAGGCAAACACAACAACTTCTACCTCAAGATCATGGGTAGGATAATTCTTTTTATAGGATTTAAGTCATCTAGAGGCATAGGCTATGACCTTACTTCTCTGTATAAAAACACAACCCAAACCAACTCTGAAAGCATCACTGTAAATAACAAACCCATCTGAACCATCTGGCAAGGTCAGAACTGGGGCTGAGGTGAGTAGAGTCTTCAACTCTTAAAAACTCTTCTCACAAGAATCTGACCACTAAAACTTGACTTTCTTCTGAGTCAATCTAGACATGGGGAATGCAATAGACTAAAACCCTTCAACAAACCATCGATAATAGCCAACCAAACCCAAGAAACTCCTGATATCTAATAGAGAAATAGGTCTGGGATAGTTTCTGAATGCTTTGTTCTTTTGAGGGTCCACTCTAATGCCATCATCAGAAATAATATAGTTAAGGAAAGTTACTAATCTTAGCCAAAATTCAAACTTACTTAATTTAGAGAATAATTGATAGGCTCTAAGAGTATGCAATACTATTTATAAAGACTGTGATGCCATTTATGAAGTCTGTAATATGGTTTGCATGATCATTTTCATTACAAGAATAGAGAAGAATGTCATTTATGAAGACTATGATGAACATGTCAAAGTACTACTTGAACACTCTTTTCATCAAGTCTATGAAACATTCTGGGGTATTTGTTAGACCAAAGGACATGACTAGAATTTCAAAGTAACCATACTGAGTTCTGAAAGTTGTTTTTGAAATATCACATTCTCTGACTCTAAGCTGATGATAGCCCGATCTGAGGTCTATCTTAGAGAAATAATTGGCACCTTGAAGTTTATCGAACAATTCATCAATCGTAGGGAAGGGATACTTATTCTTGACTGTGACTTTGTTTATCTGACGGTAATAGATGCACTTTCTAAGAGAATCGTCTTTTTTATGCACAAAAGGGACTGAAGCACCCCATGGGGAAACACTGGACCTGATGAATCCTTTATCTAAGAGATCTTTCAACTACTCTTTTAAATCTCTAAACTTAGTTGGATCCACTTTGTAGGGCGGAATAGAGAAGGGCTGGGTATCTGGAAGAAGGTCTATTACGAAGTCAATTTCCCTTTTGGGAGGAACTCCGAGAAGATCTTCTGAGAACACATCTGGAAATTCCCACACTTCTAAACTGAATCGAGACTGGGAGTCTCTAAACTAGAGTATTTGACTCAAACAAAATAGTAAACACACTCTTTGGATATCATTTTTCTCGCTCTAAGGTACGAAATGAGTTGACCCCTAAGCACTAAAGTACTATCCCTCATTCGACGACTGATTCATTCTAAAACTAAAAATGAACAACTCTATTTCTATAATCAACTGAAGCATATCATGAGTGGAGCTAATCTATACCAGGAATGACATTAAAATCAGTCATCTCTAACTCTACAAGGTCTACTAAAGTGACTTTTTGGGATATTGTGATCAGACAGTTCCTGTATACCTGCTTGGAAATAATGGAGACACCTACTGGAGTGGACACTGAGAAGGGTTCTGCTAAAGTCTTAGGACTGAAACCAAAATTCATAGTTATACAAGGGTTACAAAAGAAAGTGAAGCTCCAAGGTCTAACAAAGCATAAACATCAAGGTAAAAGACCTGTAATATACCATTAATCATATCAGGAGAACTTTTCTGATCCTTTTGGGACTTAAATGCATACAAAATTTATTTTGGCGCTAACCGTTGGTGGCATTGAAAGTGACGCCCTACTAAGTTGGGCGTCCTGTTAGTGCTACTGAAGAGTAAGTATGACCTTGCTGGCGATCATTCCTACCTTTTTACATACCTATCGGACATCCCCTCAACCTGTGGCCTGGCTTTCTATATCTAAAACACACATCGCCGCCAGCCCTGCATACACCGTGATGATTGCTACCGCACTTATGGCAAAGGGGATTAGTCCAACCATTGTTTACACTACCTGAGTTGAACTTTGACACTGGAGCACTAGCTGAAGATGGAGATGGGGATGAAGATTTATGATAGAATTGAGGATAGTTTCCACCCTCTAATGTCAGTTGAGCAAAACTAAAGCTACCTATCCTCGCTCTCTTACTATCTCTTTCCTTCTCCTTAACCTTCTCGTCCTCAATCTGATGAGCATGGAATATCAAACTAGACAAGTCCATCTCCTTAATCAACATTACGGTCCTACACTCCTTGACTAAGCTATCAGCTATACTAGAGACAAAGTTACTCATCTTAGATTTGTTATCAGATACCACATGAGGAGCATACCTTTCCAGCTGAGTAAACTTGAGCGAATACTCTTTCACACTCATATTTCCCTGCTTTAAATTAATAAACTCCAGTACCTTAGATTTCCTTACTCCAAAGGAAAGAACATATGTAAAAATAGTATAGCAAACTCTTTCTGTTCAACAGGCCCTTCATCCGTGCCTCTATCTCTCTTCCACTACTTATACCAGGTGTGAGCAACATCTTGCAACTGGTTTGCACCCAAATCTGCACTCTTGCTAGAAGTCATAGCCATAATATTAGTTACCTTCTGAACCATCTCAATAAAGTCCTACAGATCCTCATCAGACTTAGATCCTGAAAACAAAAGAGGGTTCATTTGGGTGAAGTCCTGAATCCTAGCTGTGGTAGTATTATCCACTAGAACGGCTAAGAAAATTGCCTAATGATTATTCTAAGCTACTACTGAGTAATCTAAAGTAGTGAATGCAACTCTCAATTTGGCATGAGAGACATTCTCATTCAGGTGATCTTCCTGAATAGGTGGAGGTGTAGACTGATTTCTATTTCTCCTTTCGTTATTCTTTCTAGAGGCATGTTCTGTAAATGGAAATAAGATTGAATTAGAAAGAGATTTTAAATAGATCTCATACTCATTTAGATGACAGGAATATTGAAAGAATGGGAAATTTTCCTAAAATATTTTGTAGCCTCTTGTCCCTAAGTATGGCGCGCTTTACACCCACGCACAAGACTCTACTCAGCGCATTTTTCAGACTCCCTAGGACACTTTCAAACCTTAAAATCTGGTATCAAGTTTGTAATGCCCCAGGAGTACACCCTGGATGCCACACGGTGCTTATAGTCCCGAGAGACCACAAGCTAACCCATGAGCTGATACTTGCTATGAGCACTGAATAAGATACTGATAAAAAACATGTATAGAAACAAATAAATATGATATAAGGTTTCAATACTGAAATCCATAAGTCTGAAACATAAGAAAAAATGCTAAAAAGTGACAGATACAATTGATAACTAACTGATTGTCTAAAATGTCTGAAAGCCTCTAAAACTGACTGAATAAGAGTTAATTGGACATGTCCTAACTAACTTCAATGACTACTAAACTAAAATGGTGAGATAACATAATCGATCCTCAAAATATGAGAACTCACCACAGCTACTACTGCTACTGCGCTGTGAGGTTTAGGTGCGGCCAAAAACCTGAGCATCCGAACCTATGATATGATACATCATAGCACAAGAAATGAATATGTGTTTCGTACCTTGAATATACTAGTATGCTAGATGGTATTAGGCTGATAAGTATGGGCTCATGTACGTGAATAATAACTGACTGAATGAACAACATGAGATAACTGATACATGGTATGAATAAAAGATGTAAAATCTAAGGATGCATCACCAAGCATATAACATGATACTGAAATAACCCATAAACTGAAGTACTAAAATACTGATACTGAATAACTGATAACTATATGCTATGGTCAATCAAACTTGAAATTGAACTCTGTACTGAATACTGAACTGAGACTGTGGGACCTAGCTATAACCAACACGCCCTAATGTACTATCTGGGTCCAACCTGTAACCCTAATTGAAAGAGAGTCAGTACCATGCTAAGAGTACTAACAATGGATATGTGGATCCACTAATCTGATTTCTTGATGGATGAGGGTGCGATGCCTAACTGACGGGGGAACCCTTCTAAGTCTATGGTTGAGCCATTGGTTTGGAACATAGGGACTGCTACTAACGTCTCATGCATACTATTAGTGGAGACAAGTTCCTTATTTCTATTGATGGGAGAGATGCCATCCCTACATTCACTTAGTGCTAAATATTTACTCCCAACCTAAGAACACTAATTACTAGACTAAACTAAATTTGACAGATATAATAACTGACTGAGCTGAGAATAATGTATACGAAATCATTCTAAAAATACTAAGACTAAGTAAATAGTTATTTTTTTGGGTATTCATAATCCCAAGGACTCGATAACATTACCAATAAAAATATACTAAAGCTTTAAAAGCATGATAAGTAGTCATTGTTCAAAATTCATCTCTTTGGCATTTCATCAAACACTTGAGGGTCATAAAGTTAAAGCATGGGAATAGTTAAATCATGGCATAATAACATAATTTAATACAAAAATAATAGGTTAAGGATTTAACATGCAAATATCATCCTTCAAATGGGTAGGCTAATTCCAACAAAAACACATGTAAACATGATATAAAATTGAAATTCATGGAAGTTCATGGATATAATTCATAAAAACATGTAAAGGTCATGATTTTAAACTTTAAAATGGATTATTTGACTCCATGGGTGAAAAGAACCCATGAATGAACATCTAACATACCTTAACTGATGAATTTTGTGAGTTCTTGGTGTTTTCCTAAAGTTTGAACTTAGATTTAAAGAAGCTAGGGTTTTGGTTCTTGAGGGAGTTTGTGAAAAGATGAGTGATTTTGCACTTTTGGGACCTTAATCTCCTATTATGGGTGAGGCAAAGTAAGGGGAAAATGACTCAAATACCCCCACATACCCAGAATTAAATAAACTAAACTTTGCTAGTGAGGCGCTAAATGACGCGCCATATTGATCAGTCGACAATTTAGGCGTTGTGCCGTGTTTCACCCCACCAACGTGATTAGTGGCGCACCACGGCCATATCGCCCTGAATCTCTGGTTTGAACATTTTAACAAGCCTCAAACCTCATTCAAAAAATCCAATACTTACCTGAGATATGCTATCGACCACACCAATCATGAATCAACTTAAAAATTGATATTCTAAGGCCGAGAAAGTCGAAATTAAAATCATCAAAGTTTAAAAGGATTTGAAAATGGCTAAGTCTTAAAACTTAGTGAAATTTTCTAAGCCTTGGACCCCTTTAGCATATAAGAGTGAGCTGAAATGATCTAGGATTTTATGGGGTCTTACATAACCCAAACACTAGCACTCCACACACCAAAAAAGGCAAATGCAAGTCTAGTTTTCATGAAGACTTGGTGTCCCTTTTTGGTCAAAACTTAAAAAAAAATTAATAGAAGCGTTGAAATGTAAAGACTTTCAAAGAAGCACAAGCAATCATGGTGCTTGGTTAGGTTTGTACATAATATTCTTTGGGAAAGAGACGTTAATAACAACATACCACTTGGTTTAATAAAGCTCTCTAAGGATCTTGAGTTATTTAACAGCTATCCTTGGGGTTATAAAAGCTTCAAAATGGTTGTCAAATATTTGTTGACTCTGTTAATGCCAAAGACAGTCAACTTATATGGCTTTCCATAGGCTTTCATGATAAATATTTCTTTTATTATGAAATGATTCATTTTTTTATTCAATAATGCTTTTGATTTGTTGGCATTATTTTATAGGCTTGGGCATTTGAAGCCATTCCTTATTTAAGAAAACAAGTGAACTACCAGGAAAAAGTTTCATGTCCAAGAGTCCTGAGATGGTTATCAGCCAAAACTGATAAAAATACAAAATTTCTTGATCTCTTCAACCTTCTAAGGATGAAGTAAGTCTAATTCTAATTAAATTTTTGTTTCAAATAATGATTTCTTTGAATGATCTAATCATTATTCTAATATATATATATACTGATATATGTTAGATTGTGCATCCATCACTTGTTCTATTCAATCGAGAGTTAAAAATGTCATTTTTCTTACTTTACTGTCTGTGTAAACTTTATTGGACCCAAGGTCATTGACAGAATCAAAATGGAATTTTTTGGAGCAACAACCATTAAAAGAAAAATAATTTTTTAAGGTGGTCTTGTTTTTATTGATGATGGTAGTGGTAATGGAGCTGTTGGTGGTGGTAGTGGTGCTGATATTGGGGATAATGATGCCCCTCTTATATTTTTTAAAATAAACTATTATGGGTACGATCATATTCATTATAAAGATTTTGCCCCTCCTAGAGAATGTTGTGCATGCAAATATCAAGACTGCAAGGCGAAACATGATATAGTAATTAATGCTATTAATGCATTAACTACTTATGTAAAGGAATTGACATCTAATAAGGGTATTATTCCATCAAACAGGACTTCATATCCATTTATTCCATTAGAGATTAAGGCTAAGAGGATAAGGAAAGTAATTTCCAAGGCATTATCAAGCATTCAAAACAGAAAAATTACAACTCTGCTGCCTTTGTGTTGCATTATTGAGCAATGTACAAGTCCCCCAAGAGAGCAACATGAGTTGAAGAAGAAGATGAATATATAACATCTATTCCAACTGACAAACAGACACATATCCGTTTCAACAGATGACACATTTATTGAAAATTATCAAACAGATGTATACATCTGTTGCAATAGTTGACTAACCTGTTGCATCAGATGTAGTATCTACTGCAAAATATGTCACATCTATTTTAGAAAATTAAGTACCTTTGCATATCATTTTTATTTATACTAACAGATAACCTATATGTTGCAGCATATGGGTCATCTAATGGGATAAATTAAATTAAGACTTCCTACTATTTCAATTTTTTCAAACAGATGAGTCATATGTTGCAATAGATGGTTTATCCATTGGAAATTATAATACACGTCTTCCTAATATTTTAATTTATCCCAACATATAATCCATATGTTGCAACAGAAAGATAATCTGTTTGTTAAAACAAATGAGTTATCCTTTTCTTTTTTTTGTATCTCTGTGATTAGCATTGACAATTCTAGCTTTGCAGGTGGATGTCACAATAAAAGCTACTATTGAACAATATTAACAATGGGCTACTATATTTTTATAGAAATATGTAGAAACGAAAGTGCAGAAACCGTATGCAAGAGACATTAAAGATCCACGACGACCAAAGCCAAATTCCATAGCAACGGATGAAGAACAACTTGTTCATATTTAGTAGATCTTTATAGCTTGAGTTTGTCAAAGTAATAATCTCACCCTTCCTTAGGAATTATTGGCATCAAAACTTAAATTATTAATTTATTTGTTGAGATCTATACCCATAATAATTTTTTCATATTTCATTTATTTGTTGATTTATTTCATATATGTTTTGAAGGCTTCAATTTATTTTATATTGTCTATGAATTTTATTTTATCATTAGGATTGAAATTATTAATTGAAATGTAATACTATATTTAAATATTGCAACAGATAAGGTATCTGTTGCAACAAACGACATATCTATTAAATATAAAACAGATTTAGACAAATGTTGCAACATGTAGGTCATCTATTGGAAATTATCAAAGAGGTCTTCCCACTGTTGCAACAGATAGACTTAGATATAAACATTGACATAATGCAACAAATGGACAACCTATTACAATAGATAAACTATCTTCCAGAAAAGGTAGAATATCTATTACAATAGATAGACAATCTGTTGCATTATAGAAAATTCAACTTTCATTAGACATAAGCAATTGTCACTACATGTAAAGTGAAGTGACTTGAAATAAAAAAGGTGAAACCCATCGACAAGCACCTAAAGTTGCAGCGATCTTTCACATTGGCACCTCAAGTAGATAGTGTTCATTTTAAACACCTAAAATAGGCATCAAATGTGTCAGTTTGGTACTTTTTTGCCTATTTGCAGCTCACGAGTAATTCACACAACCAAGGCGCATTGAACCCCCATTTTTGCTGACTTGGCGTATGATTTAGCCCCCCAACATTTATTTTTCCCCATGTCTTATATATTCATCTTCTTCCTAAAATTTAACCCTAAATTCCTAAATATTTTTCTTTATCATCTTTTTTTTGTCTATCCAAATTCTGTAAATTATTTGTATTTGATTTTTCTTCCATTTTTTTCCAACTGAGCTTGACAATGTCGAGCTCATCTTCCACTATTTTTTGTGATAAAATTTTTTGATATTGTAAGTGTGGTCATGAAGCTCTATTGAATACTTCTTGGACTCAACAAAATCCAAGTCTTAGGTTTTTTACTTGTAAGATTTCAAAGGTAATATTTTTTTTATTTAATTAGTTGATTAATTATTGACTTGTAATTATTTTGTAATTGTGATATTGTTTTTATAGAAATTGGGTGGATGTGATTACTTTGATTGGTATGATGAATGACACCCTTCACAAGCAAATTGTATAATCTGGGGTTGGTTGAAGAAAGTCAAGGCTTTTGAAGTGAAACAAAATTGAGTAAAAAGATACTACATTGTTGGCATTATTTCTATTTGTTTGGTGTTGTTGGGCACATGGATATTCAAGCCTAATTACTAAAATTTTCATGGTGGTGTATTTCTACTGGTTTGATGTTGTTGAGAACATGGATATTCAAGCATTATTGTTGTAAAATATCAAATAGATTTGGACATTTGCTGTAACATGTTGGTCATATATTGAAAATTATGAAACAGGTCTTCCCACTGTTGCAACAAATAGACTTAGATAGAAAATATCGGTATAATGCAATAGATGAAGAACCTGTTACAACAGATAAACTATCTTTCATAAAATGTAGAATATCTGTTACAATGGACAGACAATCTATTGCATTATTAAAAATTAAACTTTCACCAGACAAAAAAATTGCCACTACATGTAAAGTGAATTGGCTTGAAATAAAAAATTGTTATGGTGTTGGTGTTCTACCTATTCTTATTATTTATACATAGGCTCTAAGCGTCTAATTAGTACCCCATAAGCCCAGACCTTTTGCATGTTTACCATAAAGTTATTGCATAAAAGGTCGTTGGCTCAATTATTTGTATGTCGGTCAGAACACTTTCAATGTATGCAAGCGCATACGATCCACATGCGACTGTGATTTCATTTTTTGGAATGTCCATGTCCTTGTTTCGACCTTTAAAATCCCATGTTTGCTTTTTCAACACTTCCCCTTGCAATTCACCATCAGTTTACTCTGCCTCAATAAGTTGGGGAACAAATCCAACAGTGGCTGAATGTGGGTAAAAAATTGGCCTCTTCTATGGCAGGTAAGTTATAGTCGTAAACCTTTATGTTTCCCTTCCTGAGTAGTATCTCAAGAACCAAAAAATGTTTGATGTTCACGTTACGCTCGTGACTGAAAAAATTCTCTTTACCTTGGTCCAACTCTTGCTGTGTGGATATGGCCTCTCCCTTGTAACATAGTTAATTATTTCTTCATCCTATTGGAACCCAGAAACTAATGAATCAAATAACGGGCCATCAGGAGTTAATGCTTGCTTAGTGAGCTTATAGTACCTATCCCGGAAATTCTTGTAGAAGTTGAGGTCCATTATCCTATCGGCACTGTCATAATCTTTCGGGTACACTAATTGCCTACCCCTCATGAGGCAGAGAATTTTTTCAACATACTATGATATAAGAAGTTAAATTTTAAATAGGTTAGTAATTGTAAAGAAGAAAAACGTAGTAGAAAGATGAAAAGGATGGTTCATATATTGCAGAGTGTTCTCTGGATCTGTTTACAAATTACCCATCTAACGCAACTTATGCAACAGATATGTAATATGTTACAATAGAACCACCACCAGTTGCACCAGAATATACAACTATTGCATCAGATGGCATATCTGTTAGGTAGCTTCTTGTTCATGGAGTAGATTATAAGGCTAGGTTAGGAAAAGTAAACTTACCTTGTCCACATACAACGTACGCATATCTGTCATACTATTGAATTCTTGGGCTAAAAAGGTATGTATAAGGCAATCTTTCTTGGAATTCTTGGCCCATTGCAGGTCCCTCTTCTCTTTGGCGCCTAGTTCCGCGTATATTTCCACCTCCTTAATGGGCCCCTACCCTTCAACAACTTTTGGAAAGAGAGGAGTACTAATTTTTTTTATTTTTGATTGAGATTGCTTGGCTAATTGCTCTTTTCTTCCTCCTAACTACCACTGTAGGAGTGTATGGCTCAATCACTATAATACCCTGTACTTTTCCTAGCTTAATTTCGCTCCTAGAATGTCAAAGATTAGCTTTAAAAATGAATATCTTTTGTTAAGTATAGAATTTTCTATATTTAGACCCTTCATTGTGTATAAAATTGAACAAGATTTACATCAATACCAATTTTGCCCAAATCTGATACTCGGTTGAGAAGTTATGGCACTTTTAGTGTTGACAGTGTGCCATTCAAGCAACCACCGCGTCGCGGTGAAGGGTAAATTCCTAATTGTCAAAATCCAGTGGACCTCTACAATTGGCACGCATCACGGAGAAGCCTAATTTCTAATTTGTCAATTTCCAGTAGGCCAACACAATTGTACCACATCGCGTTAATGGAATTCCAAAGGTGCACCGCGATAGCTCCGCGTCGCGGAGAACTTCCAATTCCCAATTGTCCTATTTCCAGTGAGCCACCGCGATAGTGGCGCGTCATGATGGCATGTTAAATCGAGATTTTTTTTCCCTTTTCCAATTTCGATTAAGGTTTAAAAAGGGGCACTTTGGTCAATTTCCAAGGCCCCAATTTGTCATAAACAAGGAATTTAACATATTCAAAGTACTTTATGCTTATTTTCATACATTCCCTCTCAAAGAAAAACCCTAGAGCTCCAAAGCTTCTTCTCTAAGAAATCAAATTCCTCCATTGTTTCTCCAAGAAAGTGCCAAATTGAGTATTCCCAAGACAAGATAGTCAAGAACTCATCTTCAAGAACTCAAATAGGAATCAATAATTCAAGATTCTTCATCTAATCATCTACTAAGGTATGTGGGGTTTATGAATAAGGATCCTCTTCCATCCTTGTGCTCAAAACCAAGTTTTAATTAAAAATTCATATGATTTTGAATGAATATCCATGAGATTTGAGTTAGGCTTCATACCCATTATTGCTATTTGGAAGATTATGAGTTTTTGAGATATTTTGAAGATGAATTGAATGTTTATTTTCATATTTTCATGTCAATTTCAGTAAATTCCAGATTTTGAGATGAATTATCATTGTTTTCATTATCAAGCATGATTATTATGATGTTTTAACATGAACCTGATACATGGGTTCTCAAGCCCAAGTTTATATGTTGATAATTCAAGAAAAAAGATTCTTTAAGCTTCCTATGATCAGATTATTTATAGATTTTCAATAAAGTTTTGATCTTTTGATCCTCAGATAAGATTTGAAATCCACTTTACAGATTTATCTCAGATTACAGAATTTAGATTAGCTTTACTTACAGAATGACTCAGATAAAAGCATAATTTGTTTCATAATAATCCTTATGATTCTTTTTAAAGTGGATTTCCAACAGAGTGAGCATACAGATTAAAAGAGAGTCGTATTTAGCACCGAGCGAGAAGTGTGAGATTAGCATTCCCTATCTTCCACAGAACTACATAGCCAACTTAGGTACATATTATCGGATTATTCCCATTTAAACATGGATGACAGTTACAGGTATGATCACTTAGCTCAGGTTATACTCCTTGGCAAGAGTATGACACCTCTCCCCATTGTAAGGTTTTCCCCATAGGGGAACAAGACGCTGGACTCCATGTTAGCTCACATGGTTTATGTTGGTTAGAAGAACTTCCCTAATAGTAAAGACTTTCATAATGGTTTTTAAAGTATTTTTCCCTACAGACCGTAGATTTCAGAAAAGAATAACAAAAAATATTTTAGAAAAACTAAGTGTAAAGGCTCACAACTTTATACAAATTATGCTTTACAGAAAGATATTAGCTACATATTTTTGCTTTCAGATTCCAGAACTAGAAGTGAGTTCTTTCTACACTTAGAGAGCATAATATATAGACAGGACACTAGTACAGCTTTTAGAACTAAATGTTATGACTCACTAGATTTATAAAATATGATTTACTACCCATGATTAATCCTCAGCTTTTAGATATTCCAGCTTATATGAGTCATCTACATTTACCATGCATTGT